>NC_084734.1:39283842-39313842 GCF_033978785.1 Entelurus aequoreus
ACTTTATCAGTATTTATTGCCACCTTTCCCAACTTCTTTGTCACGTGTTGCTGGCATCAAATTCTAAAGTTAATGATTATTTGCAAAAAAAAAAAAGTTTATCAGTTTGAACATCAAATATGTTGTCTTTGTAGCATATTCAACTGAATATGGGTAGAAAATGATTTGCAAATCATTGTATTCCGTTTGTATTTACATCTAACACAATTTCCCAACTCATATGGAAACAGGGTTTGTACATACACACATATATACATACATACAAACATACATACATACATACATATATATATATATATATACATACATACATACATATATATATATATATATATATATATATATATATGTATATATATATATATATATATATATATATATATATATATATATATACATATACATATATATATACATATATATATATATAAATATATATATATACTGTATATAAAAAAAAAAATATATATATATATATATATATATATATATATATATATATATATATATATATATATATATATATATATATATATATATATATATATATATATATATATTAACCTTTGAGGTTGACCTCACGTTTGGTCCCCGGGACCTGCAAGGGTCTCAGTCGTAAAATTTTTAAAATAATGTAAATATTTTCTTTCAATGCTTAAATCTCTAGAATACATCATACCACCTAAGTTACATTTTGCTGTTAATGTCGAGCATTCTGTATTGTTATCTAGAGAAGTCCTGAATCAATATCTAATAAGATGACAAAAATAAAATGCATCATGTTCATTATTAATTTAGATTTTTTTTACTAAAAAGACCCATATCGTCCAGATGAGTGAAAATTCACCAACAAGTTCTTTTTATGTATGTTTTGCTCCTGAAAATGAATCTGGGAGTAATTTCCCATAGCATCCATGAGTTTTAGAGTAATGGGTACATAACTGTACTTGGAACATCCCCTTTCCATCACCAGACTCTTGGTGTGATGTCATCTATAGAACTGGAGCCCATTTACTCGCATAAACAATGTGGATAAAGTCATGTAAAACTAATATTTTCATCACTTAATTGCATGTTTTTGTCACCCTGGTTCATGATTACTTCCAAATTGATATGTTTAACATTATGAGCAAAAACAAAATATGAAATAATCCTCTCCTCTACCTTCTCCTCTTCCATAGACACTACATAGCCTATGTTTCCTCATGTTCTTTCAGCATTCCCTCAAGCATTTTGAGGAAAAACATCAGTAAAAGAGGATGCAAAATAGAAAAATGTTTTTCTTTTGTCTGCTCTTCTTTTTTCGATTTTCTGCAGCTTCTGATTCAGTCTTTCTCCCCTCTAGGGTTGTCCTGATTTTCAGGGTCCCATCTGGCTTAAGTCTTTGACATTTTTTCCATCCAAACCCCGACCAAAACCCTTCTTCTTCAAAGTCAGGATCATTAAAATGATTGCTGCAAATGACACTTCTCCTGCTTGGTTAAAGTGTAGAAGTCCATACTTTCCCATCATTTTTTAAATGTATGCAGGCTGCTTCATTCTTTACTTGTATTGCTATAACCTGCAACAATACTTATGGCAGACATATACACTATTCTGCCAAAAGTATTTGGCCACCCATCCAAATAATCAGAATCAGGTGTCCTAATCACTTCGCCCGGCCACAGGTGTATAAAATCAAGCACTTAAGCATGGAGACGGTTTCTACAAACATTTGTGAAAGAATGGGCCGCTCTCACGAGCTCAGTGATTTCCAGCGTGGAAATGTCGTAGGATGCCACCTGTGCAACAAATCCAGTCGTGAAATTTCCTCACTCCTAAATATTCCAAAGTCAACTGTTGGCTTTATTATAAGAAAATGGAAGAGTTTAGGAACAGCAGCAACTCAGCCACCAAATGGTAGGCCACGTAAACTGACAGAGAAGGGTCAGCGGATGCTGAAGCGCATAGTGCAAAGAGACTTTCTGCACAGTCAGTTGCTACAGAGCTCCAAACTTCATGTGACCTTTCAATTAGCCCGCACACAGTACGCAGAGAGCTTCATGGAATGGGTTTCCATGGTCGCCAGCTGCATCTAAGCCATCACCAAGTCCAATGCAAAGTGTGCACCAGTGCACAAAGCAAGGTCCATAAAGACATGGATGACAGTCTGGTGTGGATGAACTTGACTGGCCTGCACAGCGTCCTGACAGAACACCTTTGGGATGAATTAGAACAGAGACTGAGAGCCAGGCCTTCTCGACCAACCTCAGTGTGTGACCTCACCAATGCGCTTTTGGAAGAATGGTCGAAAATTCCTATAAACACAATCCGCAACCTTGTGGACAGCCTTCCCAGAAGAGTTGAAGCTGTAATAGCTGCAAAAGGTGGACCGACATCATATTGAACCCTATGGGTTAGGAATGGGATGGCACTTCAAGTTCATATGTGAGTCAAGGCAGGTGGCCAAATACTTTTGGCAATATAGTGTATGATATTTCCTAATTACCGATATTCAGGATAAAGATGCTACACCAAAACACATACTTCGCAATATGAAAGTGCCTCCAGTCTTCTGTAGGTGACATCAGCAGGCTGATGCCGGCCCGCCCACATTTTAGAGCTGTTGGGAAAAAATTTATATAATTTCATGGAACAAACACTATATTTTACCACTGCCTATGTGTGTCAAAGTAATAGAAAACTTAATTGTCAGTGTAACCAATACAAAGACATTTGGAAGAAGGAAGTGTTGTGATTAGCTATACACAATAAGTATTATAGACTAATCTGGATAATAACTGGACATAGAAAACTCTTATTTCTCAGTTTAGCCTGGGAGCTCTTTATTATTTACCTTTTGGTCGAACACCGGCATTTCCTCACTTCCGGTTAGTGAAGCGCAATACATCCTGTTACAGCAGTAAGGATACAGACTTTCACTATAATGGTTTAAGCAGTAAACATTACATCTCCCTTCAACAAAATAAGATGTGTATATGGAGATAATCAATGGCATGCAGAAAAACTGAGGCACTTAAACACAATTCTGAGCCACAATATTTGAGTCATAGTATACTTTAAATCTTTAGCAGTGCAAATAACATCGGTACACCAAATAGCATCAGTATACTCAAAAGTGCTGCAGTTTTTAAGTGTGTTACTTCTGGAACAATATTAACAGCAGTGAACATTTGCTTTCGGTAGATCGACAGATCCTGAGATATTCCTGTGAATGTTAAAATAACTCGACAAGGGAATCACTCTGTATCAACAGTAGATAAGCTGGTGAACATCTCACAATGTAACCTATTAATACAGTGCAATGTTACAAAGCAGGTTTTTTTCTTCTTGTCTTTCCAATCTTTTCTTTTCTTTTTTTTTAGTTTTAGGGCAACGATCCGCCTACACCCTTTACAATCAATTATAAATCGAGGACTTGCCTCGGCCTTATGACACGTCCATACCTCTTGCGTTGGCAAGGCTCGGTGTGAGCAGGTTCACACACAGAACTTGTGTGATGATGTTGCGCACTTGGGTCCTCTGGTGTAGTGTTGGAGTCATCATCGCTGGCCTCTGGCTGCTGTGTGATGGGTGTGTGGTTGTCAAGCAGGTGCCGTTGGTTGCGTCTGAATGACTGTCCATCACCGGTCTCGATGTGGTAGCTCCGCGGTGTCTCAGCTGGTTTCCACGTGCCATCGCCCTGCTTGAAACGAATGGGTGCTCCGGCGCGCAGCGTTGACAACGGTCTGGTAGATCTGTTGTACTTTTGTTTCTGGTGCTGCTGGCAGTTCTCTCTCCTTGCACGTACAGTAGCCTCGGGGGTCACCAGAGATCAGAGTTGTTGAGTTGTCGTGGGCAGGATGGAGCGCAGTCTGCGGCTCATCAGGATCTGGGCTGGGGATTTTAGTCCGTCAACTGGTGTGTTCCTATACTCCAGGAAGCAGAGATAGGGGTATTTTTTGTCCTCTTTGGCCTTGGTGACAGTCTTTTCTGCTAAGCCGTTGCTCTGCGGGTAATGCGGGCTAGGTGATGTGCTGGAAACCCCATGACTCTGCGAACTGCTTGAATTTACTTGAGTTGTAACATGGCTCATTATCACTGACGACTCGGCGGGCGATGCCTTGCCTCGAAAACACCGCCTTCATCTTGTGAATGACAGCGGCTGTGGTGATGTTATACAGGTGCTCAATTTCAAAGTATCTGCTGAGGTAGTCACAGATGAGATGTAGTTCTTAGAGTTCCATGTGAATAGATCTGTTGCCAGTCTCCCATGGGGTCTCTGGGATGTCATGTGAAAGCATGGGTTCTTTGGTGTTGGCCCTACGATGTGTTTGGCATATGTCACATCTTTGGACTGTTTCCTCAATCTGTTGACCCATGTCAGGCCAAAACATTATGTCTCTTGCCCTGTGTTTGCTCTTCTCAACTCCTAAATGTCCTGTGTGGATGCAATTTAGCATGTGTGGTCTGAGCTTGTGAGGAATGATTATTTTCTCACCCTTTAGGAGGATCCCATCGGCTTCTGTGATCTCGTCACGGTGGTTCCAGTAATCGCTGACAAGTGGGTGACATCGTTTTCATGTCTCCGGCCAGCCTGACCGGATGACTTGCTTTAGCTTGGAGAGCTGCTCGTCCTGAGCTGTCTCCATTTTGATGTTATCCAGCCTGTCAGTACTCACTGGGGCTGTGCTAATGACGGTATACACTTGTGTCTCCATAGCCTCGGATAGAGACTCGTCCTCTTCATCCATGGATTATATCGACAGTGTGTCGACTACAGGGATCTCTTTGCCTGGTCTGTGGTGAGAGTTATGCTGTATTTTTGCAATGCAAGCATCATGCGCTGTAAACGCGGTGGAGCAAGGGCTAGGGGTGTGCATAGAATGGTCTCTAGCGGTTTGTGGTCTGATTCCACAGTTATGTTTCGCCCATAGAGGTACTCATGGAACTTCTTACACCCATACAGGACTGCATACAGCTCCTTCTCGATTTGGGCGTACTTTTGCTCTGTGCTGGTGAGCAGCTTGGATGCATATTCTACAGGTCTTCCTTCCTGCATGATGGTTGCACCCAGGCCGTTTTTTGACGCATCCACTTGCAGTGTCACTTCTTTTTCAGGATCAAAGTAAGCCAACACTGGCCCTGGCTGCGCTGGGATGATCTCTTTCATCTTCTGAAACGCATTATCATGCATAGTGCCCCATATGAACTCTGTGTCCTGTCTTAGTAGTAGTCTGAGTGGTGCACACACCTCAGCTAGGTTGGGTGCAAATCTTGCTAGGTAGTTGACCATGCGTAGCACGGTTTCGAGCTCTGCCTCACTTGTTGGTGGTGGCATGTCTCTGATGGCTCTCACCTTAAGTGGGTCTGGTTTCAAACCGTTGGCTGTGAGCTTATGGCCAAAGTAGCTCACCTCAGAAACACAAATACGGCATTTATCTGGATTCAGGCGTATGCCTCTCTCTCTGGTGCGGTCGAGCATGGCCCGGAGACTGCTGTCGTGTTCCTGCTTTGTTTTTCCAAACACGACGATGTCGTCAACGATGCCGGCTACTCCTCTCAGGCCTTCGTATGTCTCATCCACCCTCCTCTGGAACTCGTCCTGGGTGAACACGATGCCGAAGGGCAGCCTGATGAAACGGTATCTTCCGAACGTGGTGTTAAATGTAGTGAGCAGTGAGGATTCCTCACTTAACTTGATTGCCCAATACCCTGATCTTGCGTCTAGGATGCTGAAATACTTTGCCCCTGCTAACTTGGATGTCACATCCTCCAGTGTGGTTAGAGGGTAATATGGCCTCATTATTGCCTTGTTTAGGGGTCTTGGGTCTAGGCACACTCTGAGTTTGCGTATTTTGGGCTTTTCGCACACTACTAGGGCATTAACCCACTGGGTGGGCTCTGTCACCTTGCATATTATTCTGTCCCTTTCCATGTTGTCTAGCTCTATTTTTAGACGGTCTTTAAGAGCAAATGGTACCCTCCGTGGTGGGCACACAACTGGTGCTACTTTGGGGTCTATTCTGAAACTGCATTCGCCTGGGAATGTGCCGATGCCTTTGAAAACATCTGAGTACTCACTTAGGATGTGGTCTGACAGGGTGCTGTTCCCTTAGTCACTGTTGACTGCGTACACTACTTTGATGAGTCCCAGGGCCTTGCAGGCTTTGTAGCCTAGGATGGGTGGGCCTTTACAGTTTACTATGTAGAACTTTTCTGTGGTTGACTTAGCTTTGTATGTACTTGCTATTTTGCAGTAGCCGTTCACTTCCAGCGCGTGTCCGCCGTAGCCTGTTAAATTACGGTCAGCAGTCATTAATTGTATGCTGGGCATTAGCGCATTAAAGTCTTTGGCTGGTATTACACTTGCTTGTGCACCAGTATCTAGCTTAAAAGTAAATTTTCTGTTCTGTGGCCCCAATCCAATGGATGCATATGCACTTTCCTCATCTTCTTTCTCTGTAGTAACAGTGTCCACAAATTGCTCTGAGCTATCGTCTTCATTATCTTCACCAACTGTGTGGATTTCTCTGTGCACTGTTCTACCTGGGGTGTGGGACTTAGTTTTGCACCCTTTTGCATAGTGATTGAATTTTCGACACTTTAAACATTGTTTCCCTTTTGCTGGGCACTCTGTTGATTTATTGTGGTGTCCTCCACACTTGCTGCAGGCATTTTCATGCATTTTTGGGCTGTCATGGTGCCTGCTAGCTCCCTTTATGAAACTTGGCCTTCCAGGTTTGCGGTGGATTGCGTGTACTTCGTGGCTTCCGTTAGCCAGAGCCTTTAGCTTCACTTGTGATAGCTCATGGGAGCGGGCTATATCGATCGTTTTTTCGAGCGTGGGCTCCGGCCCCTGGCTGAGTAATTTTTTGCGCAGTCTGGGTGAGTTGGTAGCGAAAATTATACGGTCCCTGACCATCTCGTCGCTGTGTGTGTAGTTACAGTCGTTAACTAGTAGCTTGAGATCTGTCACAAAGTGCTCAAATGACTCACAGTTTCCTTGCGTCTTCTCCTGGAATTTATATCTTGCAAATATAGGATTTGCTTTCGGGGTGAGGTATTCTGAGAATCTGTCGTAGTATGTTTTTAGCAACTTAGATAAAATAATGATAAGTGGGTTATACTTGTATAGCGCTTTTCTACCTTCAAGGTACTCAAAGCGCTTTGACAGTATTTCCACATTCACCCATTCACACACACATTCACACACTGATGGCGGGAGCTGCCATGCAAGGCGCTAACCAGCAGCCATCAGGAGCAAGGGTGAAGTGTCTTGCCCAAGGACACAACGGACGTGACTAGGATGGTAGAAGGTGGGGATTGAACCCCAGTAACCAGCAACCCTCCGATTGCTGGCCCGGCCACTCTACCAACTTCGCCACGCCGTCCCTTAGCTTCATCTTCAGTCAGTGTCCATGTGTTGCTGATGTCCCGTCCTTTGTCGCTGATCCACAGCAGAAGAAAGCTGCATTTTTCCTCTTCTGCTCTCTCTTTGAGCGGTCCTATGAACATGAGTTGTGCATGTTTCTTGAATCTCCGCCACGCATCTGGTAAATTAGATGAATCCCAGTCCATCTTCGGGGTAGGTACGCCAAACGCTTCCATTGTTGACTTTTTCCCGCCTTTTTTTTTTTTTTTTTTCTCGACTAGTTTTCTTTTTTCTCGCGGGTCCATAGTCTTATTACTTTCACTCTGACACCATGTTATGATTAGCTATATATACACGAAAAGTATTCTAGACTAATCTGGATAATAACTGGACATCGAAAACTCTTATTTCTCAGTTTAGCCCGGGAGCTCTTAATTATTTACCTCTTGGTCAAACACCTGCATTTTCTCTCTTCCGGTTAGTGAAGTGCAATACATCCTGTTACAGCTGTAAGGATACAAACTTTCACAATAATGGTTTAAGCAGTAAACATTACAGGAAGCACACTGCAAAGTTTTCATGATGTGTCATTTGGTGTGTGTCCAATCAGAGGCCCAACGATAAGTACTCATATATAAGTGTGTGTGAGAACTGTACATATGTCTGTGTCATCACAGCTGGACTTTGCTCACAGGAGTTGCCTGTAAAATATATCTTTATCACACAATCCTTTACAAGCGCTTTTTACTCGCCAGCAGAGAAGCTCCTCTGAAAAGACACTCGTAACATTTGTTGTCTTTCAGTTTTGGGGAAACAGTCATGTTCAGCCGCAATTTCAAGAACGTGTTGGTGGTGTCTCTCGGCTTCCTGTCGCTCTTCACTGCCTATGGAGGACTACAGAGCCTGCAGGTATACACTAACTATAATAATAATAATAATCACGTTTTCATATTTGCAAAGTGAAGTAAACAAAGTTCACATTTAGCGTATAAAACTTTTAGTTTTTGCTGTAATAAACAAAATAAAAATAAACAAAACATTTTCAATGTATTGATATGTCATATTTTTTTCATTGATGTTAATTGATAAATCATTATGGTTATAGTCAAATTTGTTTTATAAATGAATAGTACTTTAAAAAAAACCAAAAAATTAAAACAAAATAATACAAATAATTTGATTTTTTTCTAATTGAAAAAACATTTGTACAAAAAAATTAACTAAACTTGTACTGTTTTAGGCCAGTGTTTTTCAACCTTTTCTGAGTCACACCACCAGCAGAAAACATTAAAAAAATGAAACCCAGCAACGGATATTGACAATAAAAAGTCGTTCAATTGTTTGATATGAATTCTAATCATAACCAACCATGCATCACTATAGCTCTTGTCTCTAAGTACTGTCACGACCTGTCACATCATGATGTGACTTATTTTGAGTTTTTTGGTGTTTTCCTGTGTGTAGTGTCTTAGTCCTTGTCTTGCGCTCCTATTTTGTTGTTGATTGTCATGTCATTTACGGATGTACTTTGAGGACGCTGTCGTCCAGCATTCTGTTTTTGTTTACTTTGCAGCCAGTTCAGTTTTAGTTTTGCATAGTATTCCCTAAGCTTCAATGCCTTTTCTTAGCGGCACTCGCCTTTTGTTTAATTTTGGTTTAAGCATTAGATACCTTTTTACCTGCAAACCATTGTCGTCGTTACCGACATCGACAAAGCAATTAGCTACCGGCTACCACCTACTGATATGGAAGAGTATTACACAGTTACTCTGCAGAGCTCTAGACAGCACAGGCACTCAACATTGGCACATTTGCGGATTATAATTACTGGTTTGCAAAAAATATTTTTAACCCAATTAGGTGAAATTACATAAACTCCCACGGCGCACCAGACAATATCTCAGTGGTTGAAAAACACTGTTTTAGGCTGTTGGAAACCTTCAAATCGCGAAAAAGACAACGTTTCTTCAGGGTTTCTCGAGAAGTAATCAAAAAGGGTGAACTATGTCAAGATTTTACTAAAGACGAAGAGAAGAGTGGCACGCACTCAAGTCCAAAGAAGCAACCAGAGTCAAAGAATGCACGAGTTTGCAGTGATCACTTCGTTAAAGGGTTTGTTTGATATACTTCTAATGTTTAGTGTTGCTCATTTAGGTATTATCTTGTATTATATCTTGTTTTGGTGTTCTTAAAACGCACATTTTTGCTACAAGATTTTTGGAAACCACCAACTCGATAAGTCCAAATAAAATAAATCAAAAGTGAGCAAAATCTTAGTTAAATCAATTTTTTTTTTACGAAAGGCAGCAATCATAAATGAACCTTTCAGCACATACACAACGTTGACATCTATAGTTATATGAGACGCAAATTGAACTCATGAAATGCAACTTTACCCGAGCAAAAACGATGCATTTATTTATCCGGGAGAGTCTTGATACCAACTTCCTTGACCCAGCCACACAAATAAGTTGTAGACCTCCATGCTTTTCCTAGTTTTCATCGGTTTTGTCGTGTAGAATGATGTCTGGAGCACTGGATAGTTCCATATGTCTGGCAACGTGACCGACATATCCTTCATATCACTCGACAAATGTATTTTTTTGATAACGTACATGGATAGAGTCATTGCATAGTTAGATTTTTTTTGCTTGTGTCTGCTTTTAATGTCTAATCTCTTTTTCGAATAATATTTGTATTCTACTTACAGTATTGTATCTACTGTATGTACTATTCAATACATACAATTTAGATATTTAATAAATGTTTTTGTATTTCATACTAATCCTGTAAATTATTGTGTTTGTGTAGAAAAAGTAGTTTTGTTAATTACTCCTACATCACATTTTATTTAATCAACGTTTACCGATTTATTCATTACTTTTTTTTTATTATACTTAATATATACATATATGTAAATACAAGGGATGTCCGATAATGACTTTTTGCCGATATCCGATATTCCGATATTCCGATATTGTCCAACTCTTTAATTACCGATACCGATATCAACCGATACCGATATATACAGTCGTGGAATTAACACATTATTATGCCTAATTTGGACAACCAGGTATGGTGAAGATAAGGTCCTTTTTTTTAAAATTAATAAAATAAAATAAGATAAATAAATTAAAAACATTTTCTTGAATAAAAAAGAAAGTAAAACAATATAAAAACAGTTACATAGAAACTAGTAATTAATGAAAATTAGTAAAATTAACTGTTAAAGGTTAGTACTATTAGTGGACCAGCAGCACGCACAATCATGTGTGCTTACGGACTGTATCCCTTGCAGACTGTATTGATATATATTGATATATAAAGTAGGAACCAGAATATAATAACAGAAAGAAACAACCCTTTTGTGTGAATGAGTGTGAATGAGTGTAAATGGGGAGGGAGGTTTTTTGGGTTGGTGCACAAATTGTAAGTGTATCTTGTGTTTTTATGTTGATTTAATAAAAAAATAAAACAATAAAAAAATAAAAACCGACACTGATAATAAAAAAAACCGATACCGATATTTTCCGATATTACATTTTAAAGCATTTATCGACATCTCTAAAAAATACTATATTATACTACTTTATTTTAGTTTAAAAAGGAATTAGGACAATATAAAAAAATAAATCAAATGTAACATATGCATATAATGTAAATAATTAATATAACAATATTAATTAAATATTACAAACAAATACTTTGAAAAACAAATATATTTTCAATGGAACCTCTACCATTTACTGGATGCTAAATGAAATGAAGATATTCTTCGTGTGACAGATGAGTTATCAAAAAAATGCAGAAAATATTTCCATTTTCTTACTGTCAATTAAATATAGTAAAATATACAAACATATATTTTAAATATATTAATAATAATGTTTGTTTTTTTGTTTTTGATCAAAATATAAATTTTGTGTACTGTATTGATGACTTATCCCAGTTGAAAAAGCTATTTTTATGATGTTTTGCAATTATCCTGTAAATGACAGCAGTTCTAGTGGAAGTTTGAGTCCCCGCCACATAGCTGAGTTGAAAATAGCATGCACGTTGAGTCACACGTGCGTCAGAGCAAAGTTTGAGCCTTTCTTCTGGACCTAAACCAGCTTCCCAAAACCTCCTCCTCTGCAGAGCAGCCTGAATGCGGAGGAGGGGATGGGCGTGACCTCGCTGAGCGTCATTTACGCCTCCATCATCATCTCCTCCATGTTTCTGCCGCCCATCATGATCAAGAACCTGGGCTGTAAGTGGACCATCGTGGCCGGCATGGCGTGCTACGTATCCTACTCCTTTGGGAACCTTTACCCGGGCTGGTAAGAAACACGTCTAATCAAGACACTCAGCAGCCTCAGTGAGATGCTCCTGCTCTCAGGTACACCCTTATCCCCACCTCGGTCATCCTGGGTTTGGGGGGTTCTCCTCTGTGGTCGGCTAAGTGCACTTACCTGACCATCTCTGGCAATGTGCAGGCGGCCAAAGAGGGCAAGAAGAGCTCAGACGTCATCAACCAGTACTTTGGCATCTTCTTCTTCATCTTTCAGTCTTCGGCCGTGTGGGGGAACCTCATGTCCTCGCTCATCTTTGGACAGGACACCAACATAGGTATGAAGTAACGGGTGTTAATGGTGCCTTTCACTGTGGTATCTCATCTCTCATCTCTGTTGTTGCTGTACCACTAGTGGTACTTGGGCCACAGTTTGACAACCACACCACTTGTATTGGTATCAGCAACCTTCACTCCTCATCTGCGATAGTTTTTACACCCAATGAGTCAAAATCGATTCAGCTCTCAGGTGAAATTCGATTTTAATTATATCCAAAGTAGGGTTGTAACGATTGATCTGTTATGATCCGTTGCCCGGATCATGTTTTGTTCTGTTAGTTTGACTACCTCAGTTCTGTTTTGGTTTCCATGGTTGCTGATTAGTTTCACCTGCCTCTGATTAGTGTTTGTGACGCTCACCTGCTCCTGGGCACAAATCAGAGAGCTACATATTCCTGTCTTTCGCCACACACTGTTTGGCTGTCTTATTTGCTTAAACGCAACAGTTAGGATGTCTAGGATTCCAGAGCTAAGCTTTGCTTTTTGTTTGTTTGTTTTTATGCTAAGCTTTCACGCTAGCTATTTACTTAGCTTAGCTTCTTTTGCGATCGGCACGCTAGTCTTTTTGTAGTTTTGCATGTTTTCATAGTCAATAAATCATTGTCTCACCTGCACCTTGCCTCCAGAGTTTCCTGCTGCATCTTTGATTGATTGATTGAAACTTCTATTAGTAGATTGCACAGTTCAGTACATATTCCGTACAATTGACCACTAAATGGTAACACCGGAATACGTTTTTCAACTTGTTTAAGTCGGGGTCCACATCTTGGGAGAACGACCCGCGCATAACTATATAGATCAATTTATATTCCCAAATGTTCAAGTATTTCGATCTGTGCTGGGCAAGTTTTCCTTCTGGAAGATAATTATCGATCCAAGATCGTTTTAAAATGGAATCGATCGATTTTATCGATACCAGAAAAAGTAAAACATTGGATTGAAAAACGTCCGACTTTATATGAAGATATGCACTTTTAAAAATAAGGACGTTAAACGTTTAGTCTATTTTCTCCGTCTCTGACGTCTTGAAAACAAAAGTGGCAAATACCTACGGTAGTCAAGATAGGTCATAACATACGCAAACACTTCAAGACAATATCGTAAATTACAACACAAAAACTTTCAGCTACAGCACCATTGCAAAAACGTCCACAGTTTCCAAAAACAATTTGAAATGTGGACTTGTCAGACCACAGAACACTTTTCCGCTTTGTATCAGTCCATCTTAGATGAGCTCAGGCCCAGCGAAGCCGACGGCGTTTCTGGGTGTTGTTGATAAACGGTTTTCGCCTTGCATAGGAGAGTTTTAACTTGCACTTACAGATGTAGCGACCAACTGTAGTTACTGACAGTGGGTTTCTGAAGTGTTCCTGTGCCCATGTGGTGATATCCTTTACACACTGATTTCGCTTGTTGATGCAGTACAGCCTGAGGGATCGAAGGTCACAGGCTTAGCTGCTTACGTGCAGTGATTTCTCCAGATTCTCTGAACCCTTTGATGATATTACGGACCGTAGATGGTGAAATCCCTAAATTCCTTGCAATAGCTGGTTGAGAAAGGTTTTTCTTAAACTGTTCAACAATTTGCTCACGCATTTGTTGACAAAGTGGTGACCCTCGCCCCATCCTTGTTTGTGAATGACTGAGCATTTCATGGAATCTACTTTTATACCCAATCATGGCACCCACCTGTTCCCAATTTGCTTGTTCACCTGTGGGATGTTCCAAATAAGTGTTTGATGAGCATTCCTCAACTTTATCAGTATTTATTGCCACATTTCCCAACTTCTTTGTCACGTGTTGCTGGCATCAAATTCTACAGTTAATGATTATTTGCCAAAAAAAAAAAGTTTATCAGTTTGAACATCAAATATGTTGTCTTTGTAGCATATTCAACTAAATATGGGTTGAAAATGATTTGCAAATCATTGTATTCCGTTTATATTTACATCTAACACAATTTCCCAACTCATATGGAAACGGGGTTTGTACATCCACACACACATACACTGTACAAACATACATATACACATATTTTACATATACAAGCACATATGCATATGTACAGTCAGGCATATAATCACGTTTCATCAAACATGTTTTAACGTTGTTCCCCTAGGGGAAACTGGGTAACACATGGCACACTGACAAAGCTTTGCTTATTGTTACTATAACAATCTACAAGGTTAATACAGTTCGCTTCTCTTTCTTCCAGTCCATTTATCTGCTTTTTTTTTTGTATTTCAAATTATCATTACATATATGTATTGTTGCATTTGAAACAATTGTAATGTTGATAATAGAGGTAAATATTGTTATTATTCATTATCAATAGTGCTATTTCTATTGGTATTTTTATTGCTCCATTTGTAGGGCAATAATGTTCATTGTCATTTCTGTGTTATTAATATTTACTTCACTAATTGCTTCTTTGCTATCACTTGTACTATCATATTTGTACATATTGTATTTGCTGACGCTGTTCTGTTGTTGTTGTTGTTGTTGTTGTCTCTCTGTCTTATCCCCGTCTTGTCCCCGCAATTTCCCCCTCTGTCTTCCTTTTTTTCTCTTTCTATCCCCTCCTGCTCCGGTCCGGCTGCGTCAAACTTTAATACAAATCAATTTAATAAAGTCAGATACAAATAAGGCAACAAGAGAAGTATCCCACACTTCTCTTTTGTAAAGTAAATCTGTACAGCCAATATGGGCATCTACAAAAGTACATCAACAATATGATTTGCCTGAGTAGCTGGACATGACAAAAAATAAATAAAAATGTTGGTCATTTCCCAACCAATATTCTACAACACAAATACAACGTTAAAAAAACCCGACATGCTTTCGACGACATTTATTCAATGTCAAGCCGTGACGTTTATTTGACCTTTGAAATATAGTCATTTCCCAACCAACAATGTGGATCCAACGTTGGACATCAACGTTGTCTCAATTTACAAATACAACTATTTTGCAGCATTGTTTCAAAGTCCTTTTTAAAGGACATGTACTGTATGTATAACCAATGTTGTATCAATGTCTTGTGTCTGCTGGGTTTGGATGATTTTTTTAAAACTGTTTTTGTTCAATATTAATTTCACTTTGTTTCACAAAATACAACATAGCAAAACATCAGGGGTGTCAAACTCTTTTTTATTGAGGGTCACATCACAATTATGGCTGCCCTCAGAGGGCCGCATCCAACAATTAACCCATCCATCCATCAATTTTCTACCGCTTGTCTCTTTCGGGAATTTGCTTTCAAATCGTAAGTCAAGGTGACAAGCAGATATCGTAGTAATTTAATTTTAAATTATGTTTTGGGCCAATTTAAATGATGTGGTGAGCCACTTAAATGATGTGGTGGTGCCTTCAAAGGGTTAAATTATCCGTCAATCCATTTATTATACCGCTTATCCTCACTAGGGTTCAACTAAATAAATAAGTAAACATAAGATGTTTGGTATTTTTGTTAAAGGCTGAAGATGATTGAGTGATTTCATCAGGAAAAAAGTTAAAAGACTAAAAAGAATCCAAAACACTCTTCGGAAAAATCATGTTTAATAGAATAACACAAAAATTATGGCCAAAATACAGTAAAAATTCTTGAAAGGACAAAAAAGTCAACTTTTGTCCCCTGAGAGTGGAGACTTAGACAAACACAACCAAAGTATTGCTTTGCCCAATCAAACCTTCACCAAGTCTTCCCTTAAAAGTTAATAAATGACATTTTAGGGCTTTTGCGACCAACCCTTGAAGCACACGTTCATAACTGGGCAAGGTCTAAGTGGTTCGGTTTTAAGAGTTCTGTGTGATGACTTTACACTCTTGGTCTTATCAGCCCTGATGATAGCAGACATGCTAAGTAAGGTCAAATGACCACTAGTGTGTTTACACATGCTGTCATCATACATTATCATGCCAGTAGGATAGGCTCCAGCACCTCCCGTGACCCCGAATGGGACAAGCAGTAGAAAATGGATCTATGGATAGGAATAAAAGCATGTGCTTGGCACTCAGCAACATAGGGTTGGAGTTGGGGGTTAAATCACCAAAATGATTCCCGGGCGCGGCGCCGCTGCTGCCCACTGCTCCCCAAGGGGATGGGTCAAATGCAGAGGACAAATTTCAACACATCTAGTGTGTGTGTGACAATCATTGGTACTTTAATCTTTAATCTTTAATGTTGAATGTTTGCCACAGCTTACATCTCAGAGGAGAAGCTGCAGTTCTGCGGGGCGGCTGACTGCGGACTCAACATCACGTCCAACAGCACCACTACCAGGCCTGCGCAGGAGCTGGTGTGGACCCTCGTCGGCTGCTACATTGGTAATGGCTCTTTGGTAACCATGGTAACCTGTAATTTGTGATAGAAATGTGCAGTATTTCATTTTGTAGTCATTTTGGGAAGTGGTACCTCGGCCTTTGTACGCCCGACTTTTCGTGTCATTTGGTTTTCAAATTTCAAATTGCCCCGATTTTAATATACCGTTTTGGTTATGGTACAAACATTGCGCGTAACAAACTGATCGGTGGAACAACAATCTGCGGAATCAAGTGCCTGAACAATGAATCCCAAGCATTGTTTATTTATTGAGCTTGACAGCCATACACAATGTAGCCAAATAAAGTTGAGAGTGCCATCACTTTCATAAATAGGGTGAGAAACACTGTTGAATTCAAGAAATAACTCATAACAAAATACAAATTAGACGTCTTCACAGACTTTGCCAACAAAAGTCTTTAGTTATGGTAAAAGTGATGTTAAATGTCCATTTATCCATGTATTACATTTTCTCTCAAAACTATAGTTGTTCTCTTTAAAAAATGTTTTGTGTTAAGATCTATGTGTGTCTGGAACGGATTGACTGGATTTACATAATTTGTTTGGGGGGAAAAATGCTTTGGTTTTTGTACTAATCCATCTTTGGCCTTCTGGAACAGGTTACTCACAAAAACCGATGTTAGGTAAGTGGATAATAATAGCAAAATGACTGTAAAATACAGGTAAGCACAAAAATCCAAAATATGAAAGTGTCTTTAAGAATGCTATAAGTTTTGAAAATATGAACCATTGCTAAATTCTTAGGTAAACACATTTAGTTGTTTCCTGGCAACACTAACAAATCGTCATCATCAACATGTTTATTTTATGAGACTCTTATCTTATCGGTTTGCGTTATCGGGATATATTTGCCAAAGGTATTATCTCCGGTGTAATCAAAACTTTCAAAAGTTATTCTTCAACATTTATGTGCAATTTTGTTATGTTTTCAGAGGTGTGGTTGAGTTCCTGACAATTATTTTCTTGACATTTGCTAGGTGTGGGCGTGCTGGCCATGCTAATCGTGGCCATCTTCCTGGACAACATCGACCGGGAGCAGACCAGCGAGTTCCGTGGCAACCGGGAACCTTTCTGCCACACCTTCCTGGCCACCTTCCGCCTGCTGAAGGACTGGAGGCTGCTGATGCTCATCCCGCTCACCATGTACAGCGGCTTCGAGCAGAGTTTCCTCTCTGGAGAGTACACCAAGGTACTGCCCTGATGTGGACCATCATTTTGACATAGGGTTCATGCTTTTGTGCAAGGTGGTGGTTATCATTAATAACTAGGGGTAGGAGTCATCGAATGAATGCCATGGCCGTTCTATGAGCTTGTGCATGAGCAAGCATCCTTTGGTCTTTGCCTAGTGGTTATCATTAATAACTGGTAGGGGGAGTGGTTGCAATATTTCCAGGACATGCTAACTTGAGTGGGTGTACCTTGGGTATTGATTGGGTGCATTATTTTAAGTCTGTTTTTTGTTTCTTTCCATTAAGCAAAGTATGGTAGTGGTTATCGTAAATAACTGTCAGGAGGTGTGGTTGCATTAATTCTAGAACATGTCTATATGCATTTGTGCTTGTGCGTGAGTGAAAGTACCTCAGGAATTAACTATATGTATTATTTTAAATATTACTTTACTTTTCATTAAAAAAGGTAATGATTATAATTGATAACTGGTAGGAGGAGTGGTTGCAATAATTCTGGCAGGTGTCTACTTGTACTTTGGTGGAGAATTGACTGTACATTTTTTTGCTTCTGTTTTCTATGTTTTTCTAACTAAGAAAGGTAGTAGTTACCATTAATATTTGGTAGGAAGAAGTCTGTTTTTAGTTTATTTTTTATTAATCAAGGGTTATCGTTAATAACTGGTCCATGTGTCATTAACCGGGCTACCATGCTAAGCATTACACTAGGATCCAAGCACCACCACACTAAGCATTCGTTCCACGAACATGCTAGTTTTGTTAGACAAGATCATAGACAGTATTGAACAATATAGTTTACATACAAAATGTCCATTTCCATTTATTACAAGTAATAAGAAAAAGTAAATGCCTGACTTTCCTATCAAGGAGGAAATTAGCAAGTTTGGCGTCAGATGAAAAAAATCTTCTCCGCCTTCAATCGTCTCCATCTTTCATCCCCGATACAAATCCTCGTTTTGTTCCTGGCTTTGTCATGACTAAGTGGAGAATCGTAACGACGTCTTTTAGATTTACTAAGGTCTGACATGTTTAGTAACTTTACCAGTGGCAGTAGCTAGACGAAGAGGGCAGTGCGTAACCGGCAACCTGGATGTGACACACTCACAGGCTCTTTAATTGGGCTCGTTGTGGCTTGTGCAGGCCTTTGAGACACTCGTGATTTAGGGCTATATAAGTAAACTTTGATTGATGATTGATTGATTGAAACGGTGGAAGGCGGGGCATCGAAAGGAAAACAATAACAATATTTCGGGGCTGTAAATCAAATTTTGAAATGAGCATATCTAAATATACCTAAACTACTCAATCAATCATTCAATCAATGTTTATTTATATAGCCCTAAATCACAAGTGTCTCAAAGGGCTGTACAAGCCACAACGACATCCTCGGTACAGAGCCCACATACGGGCAAGGAAAAACTCACCCCAGTGGGACGTCGGTGAATGACTATGAGAAACCTTGGAGAGGACCGCATATGTGGGTAACCCCCCCCCCCCTCTAGGGGAGACCGAAAGCAATGGATGTCGAGTGGGTCTGACATAACATTGTGAAAGTCCAGTCCACAGTGGATCCAACACATCAGCGGGAGTCCAGTCCACAGCGGGGCCAACAGGAAACCATCCCGAGCGGAGACGGGTCAGCAGCGCAGAGATGTCCCCAACCGATGCACAGGCTAGTGGTCCACCCGGGGTCCCGACTCTGGACAGCCAGCACTTCATCCATGGCCACCGGACCTATGCAACTCCCCCTCGCAAGGGACAGGGGAGAAGAGGAGAGAAGAAAAGAAACGGCAGATCAACTGGTCTAAAAAAGGGGGGTCTATTTAAAGGCTAGATTATACAAATGAGTTTTAAGATGGGAATTAAATGCTTCTACTGAGGTAGCATCTCTAACTGTTACCGGGAGGGCATTCCAGAGTACTGGAGCCCGAATAGAAAACGCTCTATAGCCCGCAGACTTTTTTTTGGCTCTGGGAATCACTAATAAGCCGGAGTTCTTTGAACGCAGATTTCTTGTCGGGACATATGGTACAATACAATCGGCGAGATAGGCTGGAGCTAAACCGTGTAGTATTTTATACGTAAGTAGTAAAACCTTAAAGTCACATCTTAAGTGCACAGGAAGCCAGTGCAGGTGAGCCAGTATAGGCGTAATATGATCAAACTTTCTTGTTTTTGTCAAAAGCCTTGCAGCCGCATTTTGTACCAACTGTAATCTTTTAATGCTAGACATAGGGAGACCCGAAAATAATACGTTACAGTAATCGAGACGAGACGTAACGAACGCATGAATAATGATCTCAGCGTCGCTAGTGGACAAGATGGAACGAATTTTAGCGATATTACGGAGATGAAAGAAGGCCGTTTTAGTAACACTCTTAATGTGTGACTCAAACGAGAGAGTTGGGTCGAAGATAATACCCAGATTCTTTACCGAGTCGCCTTGTGTAATTGTTTGGTTGTCAAATGTTAAGGTGGTATTATTAAATAGATGTTGGTGTCTAGCAGGACCGATAATCAGCATTTCCGTTTTCTTAGCGTTGAGTTGCAAAAAGTTAGCGGACATCCATTGTTTAATTTCATTAAGACACGCCTCCAGCTGACTACAGTCCGGCGTGTTGGTCAGCTTTAGGGGCATGTAGAGTTGAGTGTCATCAGCATAACAGTGAAAGCTAACACCGTACTTGCGTATGATGTCACCCAGCGGCAGCATGTAAATACTAAAGAGTGCAGGGCCAAGAACCGAACCCTGGGGAACTCCGCACGTTACCTTGACATAGTCCGAGGTCACATTGTTATGGGAGACTGTTATCAGTTATAGAGGTATTCGAAAATAACATGATTTATTAATGCCTTTTGGCAGATCAGGGCCATTTAATGACTTGACATGAAATTATTACATATGGCACCTTTAATTCTATGACACGTCTATGCATACAGTCCGTGTATGTAAGCATACCTTGGTTGTAGACCTTGTGGATTATTTTGACTGAGTCTTTTGTGGTGGTTATTATTAATAACTGGCGGGAGGAGGTGCAATTGTTCAATACGTCCAGGTTGGGCGTTTGAAGACGCATGACTGTACGTTGCATTCATTGTACATTGTATGGTGTGAAAGGTGGTGATTATTGTTCAAAACTGGCAGGTGGAACACTTATGATGTGGATAAATCACATTGTGTTGTCCTTTGTGTCAATCTGAATGTGAGTGTTTCCTCCATGCAGAATTACGTGACGTGCGCTCTGGGCATTCACTATGTGGGCTTCGTGATGATGTGTTTCGGAGCGTCCAATTCCCTTTTCTCCTTCCTCTTCGGGAGACTCGCTCGCATCACCGGGAGGACGGCGCTCTTCCTCCTGGGTAACGGAATCATTTATTCGATATTAAACAATTTTGTATTAATTGTCAGCTCATTTGTAGCCGCCGTGACCAACTTCGCCTGCATCATCGCCCTCTTGTTCTGGAGGCCTCACCCTGACCAGTTGTGGGTCTTCTTTGTGTTTCCTGCTCTGTGGGGGATGGCTGACGCTGTGTGGCAGACTCAGACCAACGGTGAGCGCCTCTCAGGTGTTCACATCTTCACGGCGGACACCCCCGGCTAATAAGGTGTGGATGTTTTCCGACACAGCTCTGTACGGCATCCTCTTCCCCCAAGAGAGCGAGGCGGCCTTCGCCAACTACCGCATGTGGGAGTCTCTGGGCTTCGTCATCGCCTTCGCCTACAGTACCTTCCTGTGCCTGGAGTACAAGCTCTACATCCTGCTGTCCGTCCTGCTGCTCACGATGGTCACCTACCCCGTGGTGGAGTACCACCAGCACAAGAATCCCACGCCGGAAGTGGAGGACAAGCCCAAAGAAATGGTGGTGATGGACGAGAAAAACATTTACTGCCAGACAAAACTTTAATATGAAATACTAGCGACAAGATAGAGACTTGGCCTTGTTCCTCCATGTGATGTTGTTTTCATTTGTCATTAAGCAATATCTACACACGTTCTTTTATTTTTGTATTCCAGGACACCCTCAACTTTTTGGATATTTGATCCAAACATCTTTCTGCTCCTTTTGACTTTTGTCAAAGAAATAGAAACAACAACTTGAACAAACTTGATTATTTTGACATCTTAACTTTTGTATGATAATGAGTACTTTTTAAAGGATTTAAATTATTTTAGTAAAATATGAAATTTGCACTATTGTTATTGTGTTATTCGTTTGTTGTATAATCTACAGTTGAGAATGTAACGCTATCTATTTATCTGTGAATGTAAATCCAATCTTTGCTGCTCTCTAGTGGTATCTGGAGTACAGTACATCTCCGTTTATACAGAATGCAGATTTCTTATCTCCACTTTAATGAACCCTTCGATCCACAACCTACTAAGAATACACTCTTCCACGAGTGGGGTCGAAAATGACCTCAATTAAAATATTTTAAAAATAAGTTGTAATATTTGTATATTACTGGTATTCCTCATAAAACATGTTTGTGACATGAGGCCATTATTTTTTTCATGATTATTAAAGGCCTACTGAAATGATTTTTTTTAAATTTAAACGGGGATAGCAGATCCATTCTATGTGTCATACTTGATCATTTCGCGATATTGCCATATTTTTGCTGAAAGGATCTAGTAGAGAACATCGACGATAAAGTTCACAACTTTTGGTCGCTGATAAAAAAAGCCTTGCCTGTACCGGAAGTAGCGTGACGTCACAGGTTGAAAAGCTCCTCACATTTCCCCATTGTTTACACCAGCAGCGAGAGAGATTCGGACCGAGAAAGCGACGATTATCCCATTAATTTGAGCGAGGATGAAAGATTTGTGGATGAGGAACGTGAGAGTGAAGGACTAGAGTGCAGTGCAGGATGTATCTTTTTTCGCTCTGACCGTAACTTAGGTACAAGCTGGCTCATTGGATTCCACACTTTCTCCTTTTTCTATTGTGGATCACGGATTTGTATTTTAAACCACCTCGGATACTATATCCTCTTGAAAATGAGAGTC
Organism: Entelurus aequoreus; assembly: GCF_033978785.1. NCBI lineage: Eukaryota > Metazoa > Chordata > Actinopteri > Syngnathiformes > Syngnathidae > Entelurus > Entelurus aequoreus. The sequence continues at coordinate 39,306,344 of NC_084734.1, forward strand.
GAGAACGCGAAATGGACATTCACAATGACTTTTATCTCCACGACAATACATCGGCGAAGCACTTTAGCTACGGAGCTAACGTGATAGCATCGGGCTTAACTGCAGATAGAAACAAAATAAATAAACCCCTGACTGGAAGGATAGACAGAAAATCAACAATACTATTAAACCATGGACCTGTAACTACACGGTTAATGCTTTCCAGCCTGGCGAAGCTTAACAATTCTGTTGCTAACGACGCCATTGAAGCTAACTTAGCTACGGGACTTCACAGAGCTATGCTATGCTCATCAACACCCGTGCTCACCTGCGTTCCAGCGATCGACGGAGCGACGAAGGACTTCACCCGATCATCGATGCGGTCGGCGGCTAGCGTCAAAGTCAAAGTCTTCCTGGTTGTGTTGCTGTAGCCAGCCGCTAATACACCGATCCCACCTACAGCTTTCTTCTTTGCAGTCTTCATTGTTCATTAAACAAATTGCAAAAGATTCACCAACACAGATGTCCAGAATACTGTGGAATTTTGCGATGAAAACAGAGCTTTTTGTATTGGATACAATGGTGTCCGAATACTTCCGTTTCAACCATTGACGTCACGCGCATACGTCATCATACATAGACGTTTTCAACCGGAAGTTTCGCGGGAAATTTAAAATTGCACTTTATAAGTTAACCCGGCCGTATTGGCATGTGTTGCAATGTTAAGATTTCATTATTGATATATAAACTATCAGACTGTGTGGTCGGTAGTAGTGGGTTTCAGTAGGCCTTTAAGGAACTGCAGTTTTTGTATCACCACCCACTCTTTCACAAGTGGGGTCAAAAATGACCCGAAGCAGTTCCTACAGAATCTTCTATGAACCTATAGCAACTCTGCTTCTCCCACTTACACATCTGATGTCATCTCACATCTGATGCATGTTTGAATGTCAATACTGTCCCACTTAGGGGCGGTATGGCGTAGTCATTGGGTATAGCGGCCATGCCAGAAACCTGAGGGTTGCAGGTTTGCTCCCCGCCTCTTGACATCCAAATCGCTGCCGTTGTGTCCTTGGGCAGGACATTTCACCCTTGCCCCCGGTGCCGCTCACACTGGTGAATGCATGATGAATGAATGATAGGTGGTGGTCGGAGGGGCCGTAGGCGCAAACTGGCAGCCTCGCTTCCGTCAGTCTACCCCAGGGCAGCTGTGGCTACAAATGTAGCTTACCACCACAGGTGTGAATGAATGATGGGTTCCCACTTCTCTGTGAGCGCTTTGAGTATCTAATAATAGAAAAGCGTGATATAAAATCTAATCCATCATCATTATTATTATTACTTACACATCTGATGTCAGTAGTCTCACCACCCAGGAAGGGGAAATATCTGATTAACCGAAGACTGTAGGATGACATAAAGCTAATGCGTTCATTCCAAACACTGTAAAATATGGAAATGTTTACATTCTTATGGCTAATTATACAATTAAAAATCATGGCAGGTGCATTATACAAATTGGTTATGTTTAACTCGAAAGTTTTGTGTTGTATCTTTCAATATTTGTGTGAGTCCAATGTGTAGTAAACTCTAAACGTTGGAATCAACACATTAATGCATTAATTTTATCTGCTGCTTTTCTTGCCAACATGGCCACCAAACACAAGTCACCTGACTCTCCTGCCAACATGGCCATTAAACACAACTATAGTCACGTGACTCGATGATGTACGCCCAAAACTAAAGAGGAGACATTTTCCCAAGGTATGCCTACAGACTACTGTTTCAAACATTTCAGATTGCCATATAACTTGGTACATGTTGTCCACAATATGCAAACACAATTGAGGAATTCTTTTATCATGTGATTTGGCTGTCTCCATACGTTTTACATCGCCATGTCAGCCGGGCTAATGTTGGAACCCATTTCCTCAGCGTATCAGCATATTGAGAACGAAATAGGCACTGACACTAACCATATCCACATAGGTTTTATTTGTCGAAAATATATTTTGCCCTGTCAATTCGATTACACATCGACATACAGGCTAACGGGCATTTATTTCCGCCGTTGTATTTGTTGCACGAACATACTAGCTTTGTTAGACAAAATCATAGACTGTATTGGACAATATAGTTTACATACGAAATGTCAGTTTCCATTTATTACAAGTAACAAGAAAATGTAAATGCCTTACTTACATATCAAGTAGGAAATTAGCAAGTTTGGCGTCGGATGAAAAAATCTTCTCCGCCTTCAATCGTCTCCATCTTTCAAAGGCATCCCCGATACAAATCCTCGTTTTGATCCTGGCTTTGTCATGAATACATTGACAATCGTAACGCCGCTTTTTAGATTTACTAAGGTCTGACATGTTTAGTAACTTTACCAGTGGCAGTAGCCAGACAAAGAGGGCGGTGCCTAACTAGCAACCTGGATGTGACACACTCACTGACTTTCTAAGTGGTCAAACGATAGAGGGCGGGGCATCGAAATGAAAACAATAACAAGATTTTGGGGCTGTAAATCCAATTTTGAATTGAGCATGTCACGGCTGAACTACTGTTACCAGTTATAGAGGTATTTGAAAAGAAAATTATTTATTAATGCCTTTTTATCATATCAGGGCCATTTAATGATGACTTGACATGAAATTATTACATATGGCTCCTTTAAGTATCAATACAAAAAGTAAGGAGGATAAACACCAACAAATATGCTTTTTGTTTTTTTACACTGAACAGAAATTTGTTTGCGGTTGGTCACACTATCTTATGAATAAAAGCCAGAAACAAAAACATATTAACTATTTTTACAAAATATTATTGTTTATTTCAATTTATTACCAATTAACGTTGAAATATTGCAATTTCATTTGGTGATATTTTAACTTCTGTAGTTTATTTTACAAACTTTCTCCTAAAGATTATACATCTTGTGTATTTTTGTGTACATTTATAATGCACAATGTGGCTGAAATCATTAAAAACTGGCGGGAGGAGCGATTGCATTGATGATAGATTCAGGATGGGCCCTCGTGCTAGTCCTTGTGTGCGAGCGAGCCAACCATGTTGTGCATTATTTTGAGTCTGTTTTCTGATTAACTTCATTGGGCAAGGTGTTGGTAATCATTAATAACTGGCGGGTGGAGCGATCACATTGTCAGGATTTACTCCTGACAGGTTGTACTTGGGGTAACAACTACCGCAGCCCTGCGCCGCGACATATTACACATTTTGTGATACATCCAGATCAGTAGCTTGTGCATGAGCAAGCCTGGCCTTTGGCCTTTTTGTGTTGTTTTGAGTCTGTTATATGCCTATTTGTGTTAGAAAATGTGGTGGTTATCAATAACAACTGGTGGGAGGAGCGATTATATTTATTGTATGATACATCCAGTTGCTCGTGACTGTACTTGGGTATGAGCGAGCAAACTAGGGTTTCGTTTTTTGGTTCAATATTTTGAGCTTTTCTGCTTATTTATATCAGGGAAGGTGGTGATTATCATTAACTGGCGGGAGGAGTGATCACATTGATTGTATGACACATCCGGAATGGGCACTCGTGCGTGTGCTTGTGCGCAAGCATGCCAATCACAATCTTTCACCTTGTGTATGTTTTGAGTCTGTTTGCTCAGGCTGCTTATTTTTATCAGACAAGCTGTCTGTTTATTGGCCCAGACCCCGAGAGGGACAAGAGAATGGATGGATGGAAGGTGGTGGGTATTATTAATAACTGGAAGGAGCGATCACATTGATTTTATGATACATCAGGATTGGGTGCTCGTGCGTTCGCTTGTGTGTGTGAGCAAGTCTTATCTCTCTCCTTTGTTTATTATTTTGAGTCTGCTTCCTGCTTACTTATATTTTTGCAAAAAATGGTGATTATCATTAATAGCCCGAGGGAAAAGCAATTTGGCAATTGTTTCCTGAATAAATATGGTTGTTATAAACAAACATTATTCTATTAACATTTCCTGTAATACACAAAATTATTGTAATTTTACAAGATTTTTAGGAAGATTTCTTAATAGTGCAACTTTTTTTTTTCCTATGATAAATATTATTTTAGGCTGAAATAAATAACAGATTAAAATGTGTGTCATTGAAAAAGGTTGCTCATATTTTTTATGTTGTTTAATACAAATAACGTGTGGAGGTTTAACAGTAAATGACAGCATCATCTCCATAAAGCTTATTAAACAAGCCAACATTAGTGCTTTATATCCAGTTTTCTCATAAAAAAAGTCAAAGTTCTTGAAAGTTCTCGTCTCTTCTTCAGGCTTTAGTGTAACGGTCGCCGTTCATGGGGGAGCGCAGAGCGAGGGCGCCCATTTTGGCCTTCCGCCTGGCGCTGCGCGAACACGCCAGGTAGAAGATCTCCACCACGTTGAGCAGCACGGAGACGCAGGACATGACCAGCATGAAGATGATGAAGATGGTCTTTTCGGTGGGCCGCGACATGTAGCACTCCACGGTGAAGGGGCACGGCGCCCGCGAGCACTCGATCCTGGGGTCCATGATGAAGCCGTACAGGTAGTACTGGCCCACGATGAAAGCCATCTCCAGCACGATGCGGAAGAAGATGGACGTCATGTAGTTCCCCAGCAGGTCGCCTTTGATCTTCACCTGGCCCTTCTCGTCCGAGTACTTGGGGGACTTGACCACTCCGCCAGTTGGGCTCCTCGTGGCCTCCCTCATCTTGTTCTCCTTGTGGATGACGTGCATGACGTGGCCCAGGTAGATGAGCGTGGGCGTGGACACGAAGATGATCTGCAGGACCCAGAAGCGGATGTGGGAGATGGGGAAGGCGTGGTCGTAGCACACGTTCTTGCAGCCGGGCTGCTTGGTGTTGCAGATCATCTTGGACTGCTCATCGCCCCACACCTGGAACACACCAGCAGGGTCATGGCAACACCAACACGTCACTGTTACACTACGGGCCTGTAGGGGGCAGCATTGTGCAAGGACACTTTTTTTTTTTTTGGCAACACAATTGCATCTGGTCCACACGATCCAGATGTCGGTGGACGATAACAGCGATACTTGAAAATGCATTCTTATCACCAAAATGATTCCCGGGCGCGGCCACCGCTGCTGCTCACTGCTCCCCTCACCTCCCAGGTGGTGGAACAAGGGGATGGGTCAAATGCAGAGGGTAATTTCACCACAGCTAGTGTGTGTGTGACTATCAGTGGTACTTTAACTTTAAAATGTGCACTTTTATCTGGATCTTCCACGGCTTTTCATAACCCCGATTATCAAAGGATGTGAGGACCATAAGAACAATCGAGCATCGATATGCTAAGAAGTATTCATTTTATTTGACAAAAACTATCCAATCTCTGCCATGTTTATTTGTTTATCCGAGAGTTTTAGTATTTAAGTGAAGACATTTGCACGTGAGGTCTGTTTATTTGTGGGGATCCCCGTTCACTGTGCTCTTGCTAGCATACATGTAGCTTCAGTGGCGGGTGTTACGGTTCAAACCCCTGGCGTTCCTCTCCTGCGCGGCTGCTCTCACCCTACAATCAACACACCTGAGGCTGATGAGATCCCTGCCTTCATAAGCCAGCGCGCCCTGCATTCCAGTGCCAGAACATAGCTACTTGTACCAGTACAGTAAGCCTTACACGTCTCTAGCTTCCTTGCCTATGTGCTTCCTCACTCTTTGTGTTTCCCCTCCATTGTGCTCATTGTGTCTTGTCCTGTGTCGTCATCCGGCAGCCCTGGTTTCGAGCTGTGTGTCTCGTCTCCCCGGTTCCCCTCTGGACTTCCTGCTACCTTCTCGGATGTCGACCTCACGCCTGCCCCCGGACAACGACGCCTCGCTCCAGTCCCTGACCACCTGCCTGTCCCCGGACCGCCGAGCCTGCCTTGCCCTTTCTGGACTTCCGCACCGATCTCAACACGCACCTTCAACACCACCCGGTAACGCTCCACATAAAATCGCTACACATAATCACAGTATGTACATTTGGATTAGTAACACACTTCATTTATATATTTTAATAAACACGCTGCAAGCTAACGACGTCCCTGTCTCCGGGCCGTCTCCTTCTCCCACTGTACCGTTACACCGTCAAGGCCAGCAAGGCCTTCTCTGCTGGCCTAAAATAACCAGAAATCAGGATCCTAATTAAAGATAAAATAATTTTTTAATTGACTTTCCCTAAATATCTAAAAGTATTTATATTCTCTTCATGTCATATTATGCTCGTTCTAGTGCTGTTGTTTTTAGTTTTAGTTTGTATCCAATCAGAATTCAGCTAGCTTATGTTGCCATGCTGTACCATATCTGCCAGAGGCCTTCAGAATCCACAATGTGGGCGTCTGTGCACTGTAAGTGAACGGGGAAATACAGTTGATAGACATTTGCGATAGCCAATAAGATTATGAGTTGTTGTCAGTAAGGCCTTCTAGATGGCCTCACGTTGAACGTGACGTTTACACGTCCTGTGATTGGATACTCACCGGGACCGTTAGTGGATGAATGTGAGAATACATAGAGTTGATAGACAGCTGCGATAGCCAATCAGGTCACAAGTTGTTGACAGTAGCCTATCTACGTAGCCTGATGTTAACGAGACTGTGATTGGATACACACTTGTCATTCCAAAGTGAGTATCCATTCACAAGTTGCAATCCAGCAGGAAGCGGGTAGTGTTGCATATCATAGCAAAGAAGGAGAACAAAACGTTGATTAGGTGGCAGATATATATTTGCAAGGCCATTTTCAAGAAGGATAATTAAAGAGAAACTACATCTTGTGAGACGATGTCGGCCAACCCCAGAAGCTAGCTCAGCTGTTCTGGCGATGAAATATGGAAATGCTCGCCATTTCCACTCGAATACGCAGATGACGAGGGGTACCACTGGCTTATATGGCGTCGAAAAGGTCCTACTAATTGTGAGTTCAGATATTTTATTTTTTCACTTTTAATATGTTTTTTGCCATTTTAATCTTGACAGTAAGGTAGTTTTAATTGCTGATGCGTTTTAATTGATTTTTAAATGCGGCAGTAAGTAACACGTTTTGTACACTGTTGATGTGATTCAATGCCCAGTAGGGCGTAAATGTGTTCCTGTATAGTATTTCTCCAGCAATGGTCACGTGGTGACATCAATGATGGTATTTTGAGAGGTAATCATTGAAGTCGGACAACACTGAAGGCCGAGGTGGGAAACGCATGTAGCTAAGTTGTTGAAGTATTTAGAGTATATCACTGCTAGTCTGCACCATATTTAAGCAGAATGAGTTCAACACCGGACAAGAATGTGAAAATACCTAAATAGCCGACATTTATCCATACAAATATGGAAAAGCAACTGATTTAGACGGACAAACCGCTGTAAGGAGATACCATAAAAGTCCACTCTCCAAGGTAAATATTGTACATTATGATTACATTACTTCATAAAACTACTCTAGTTGTTAGAACTACATTCTGTTGTATTGTTTTTACACGATATTTATTAACTAAACGTTAGTTTTTCTTTTTAAAAGGGATGTTACATGG
>NC_084734.1:39618842-39746342 GCF_033978785.1 Entelurus aequoreus
ACAACTTTACGATTAGACATAATGATGCCATTCTTTGGCAGATGACCTCACAAAGATGGCGGATGACAGGAATGTAGTTTTGTGGTGGCGTGTGACAGATAAGTGTTTGTAATTTACACTAGCTGACACATGTCCGGAGCGTTGTGGTGACGCGGCGTCATTGTTCACGCCCGCGTTGTCCTATTCCGTGCGCATCTCCGGCGTGTTTGTCTTCCGCTGACAGGGCACATTCATCACTGGCAGGCATGTTGGCTGCTCGCCTCCGGCAGAGCCACCGCGGGAGTGACGACTTCTCCCGAGGATGAGCGCTCCCGTCTCCTTTTAAAACCTTGGCGTAGACACTTTTTGTTGTCTCACTGGGCATGACGTACAGTACCATGGCAGCTAGCCTCCACCTTTTGTATTCAATCAAAATGCATTTTCTGTCATTTTTGGAAATTAAAAAAGTTTTAGCATCGTCCAGATATTATTTTGCTCTGATGGCCGAGTCAAATACTTAATGGCATACAGTAAAAGTATAAGAAAAGACTCAAATTACAAATCATATACTGTAATAAGAAGATGTGATGTACTGTACTTTTGTAAAAAATAATGCTGTCAAAATATAATGTTTTTAAATCAAATTAATCACGCTTTTGAATTAATTGCTTGCATAATTTAAATTAACTTTGAAAAGACCCCGATATTTAGTCACAAATGCAAGGTTATTGTCAGAATGTCATACAGGAAAGTGTTTTAATTGAATGCACGTCATTTATTTGCCCAAAACTAAACAACAGTTTTATCTAAAGTCCTGTTAGAGTTTATTTTCAAGTGAAATGTGCACAACAGTCAGAGCTTCCTCACCCAACTTTGCACCGACGTAAACATTGACCTGACCTAACCATGTGTGGTCAAAATAAATTGTATGATTAATTTGCGCGCATATGATTAATGCGATCATTTTTTTGTGGTTAATTACGTGCATTCAATTTTACAGCCATAGTACAAACGGCAAAAAAAACAATCCACGTTCACAGAGGCCTGCAAAAACACGGTCATGTGCATGCCGAGCCATTTTTTTTTTTCTTTCTCTCTCTGGCACTCATCAAGGGTGGACGCTCCCCTTTCCTCTCCCTTATCTCTCCTGCTTGCTTCTTTGTCTTGTCTTGTCTTAACTTTCGTGTTGCCTCTTTTTGCACTGCTCTCCAAATCTAAACATTGGAAGTATTTAACTGGCCTCAATGAAATTGACAAGATCTTGAGTTTGGGGGAACCTGCTTGTCGTGACGAAGCGGTTTTTGCTGGACACACGACGGGCTCTTGGGAGAAGAAGGAGTGCCGTGTGCCTGGCGACCCTTTTCTGTCGAGGACGTGAAGATATCTATCTATTCGGAATTATGACAACAGGACATCTGCTGGTTGCAGTAAGCGTTGCTCTGGTTTGTCGACAAATTGGAAGTTGCTGGCAGTCTTCGAAGTACCCCAAAGCTGCCACAAATGATTGGAGGATGCGGGAAGAACTGTGGACTTGGATCGCATCGGACTGTCTGCCCCGCAGAATTTTTGAGGACCAGTCATAGACAATTTAGAGTGAAAAACAAATTTTATTTTCACTCGCATACAAAACATTCTAACTTGGATTGTTTCCCTGGCTTCGAGACTCGCAAGAAGGACAGTGCGGTGAAGACACAACAAACTCCCTTCTTGTCTCTCATGGACACACACCTGTTGTTGGTGACTTTGGACTAGCGACTGCACAAGATCAAGGCTGCGGAACAGAGACACACTGCTGGCTTACACACAAACATGCATCCACAAAAATATACGACACAGATACACCCCCTCCCCCCCAACCCAACGCCCTCGACGCAAATCCCTTAGGGGTGATGAAAGGATGGTCAGCGCCTGAAAGCTGCGGCCTACCACCATGACCCCGCACTCCCTTCCCTCTGTTGTTAGATATCTCGAGATGTACGTTGTAATATGTATATGTGCTTTGCTATGGAGGTTTTTTCCCACTCCAGACTGGGCCCTGTAGGAGCCCAGTCTAGATTGTATTTTTTTACTCATCCTTCCCCAGCGTTTTACCTTTTCCCCATCTTTTACGGGGCGCCTTAGTGGCGACCCATCAGCGTTCCTGTTCTGTAACCCTGTACACTGTTTGTTTGTCTAATCTTGAACGGGTTTGTGCTGAAAACAAAGTTTTGTTGTACTTGTGCAATGACAATAAAGACCTATCTATCTATTAGGTGGCGATGTCGTCCATTTTCACGCATGGCTGTTTTTAAAAATTAGATGATTTCAAAACTTATCACATAATGTTCAAAATGCTCAAAGCTCTAAAAGCCCTGTTGTTGAGTAAAGAAAAAAGCAAAAACAATTTTGGCAGTTTTATGATAAAAACATGATTATTTTGTAAGTAGGCCGGCCCGTTGCAACTGGGTAGGCAAACTAAGCAATTGCCTAGGGCCCCCAGTTACTAGGGGCCCCCTGACACAAACTGATATATTCAAATGTAACATAAATATGTGTTTGTATTACCAGAAAATACAATGAAAATATTTGAATAATGACAAAGACAGTGTCAGAATCCTCCTTGAGGACAATAAGGAACTAATTAATGACAATGACACTATAGCACAGTGTCAATGACACTGTCGGAATCCCCCTCAAGAGGGCCCCTTCCCTGCAACTGACACACTGTGACTTAATCTGAACTTTTGCTGTCTGCACGTCGAAATACGGTTAAAAAATGAAACAAACAGCATTCAAGAAGCCAGAAGTATAAGAGAAACAGCAAAAGACTGGTAAGACTTCTACTTTATGGCTGTATGGCCACTTTTAAACTACCGCATGCACACCAACCTAGCTTAGTGCTCATCTAAATATCCAGCATGCATGCCAAAACAGATGTGCTTCATGCTTTTAAATGTGTGTTGGCGAACAACGTGAAAGTGAAGGCGTGGAAAAAACACTCAGCGTGGTGAAAACAAGAAAATGCAACTTGTCGTCAGAAGCGTACAATGACCCAACGCCTTGTGGTGGGTGTCTGAGGAACATAAAGGAGAGTGATTAACCAAAACAGCTGCTGGAGACACCAATTACTAAACACGGATGGGCAGGTGTGGAGAATGGTGCTCAATAAACCAGAAAATAAACACAAGAATATTATAAAACTCACAATTATAGACATGATCATGACAATGTGCTTTGTTATCCCCATTGTCAGTGTACAAAACGTAAGAATAACAAATGATTTCCCTTAAAGCAAGTAAAAATATATAAATCAGTAAAAACTAGCTAACCATACCTGTTCTTTTGCCCAGGTGTTTTGTTCAAATGCATATGCCCCCTCCTCAAGTCTCTGACACCAGTGATGATAAAGGTACAGTGTAATTCTCTTATCTGACTGTTAGAATGTTACATATTTACATAATGTACACCCCTACTGTACATACATAGAAACATATTTCATCTTTTGTGTTACATATTCACACTCACTGTCCATAAAGTCACTTCAAGACATTTCATATTTTCAAATGTATGACCTACTTACAGTATGCTTTTGTAAAAAGTAATCAACTGTTGAGCTCTATGCATGCAGAATGTGCTTGCTAAAATCATTATATTTCTAACAGTGCCATCAACTACCTCATGTTTCTGACGAGGACTAAGATAAAGAAACCATGGCCGCGTCTGCATCCACCTCATCAAGGCAGCTTGAGTCCACACCACTTTCCAGAACTGATGCACCACAAGCTTGGAAGTTCAGGTATGTTTAAATAGAAACATTATGTTTGCTTTTTTTGTTTGCTCATTTTTTATTTTATTTTATTAGCTATTCAAGAAACTGAAGTTATTTCCACTGTGAATTGTAAATATTTGATATTTTATGAATGATATTTGCACATTTTATATATTCTTTTGTATACATATTTAGGTTTATTCAAGTTAGGTTTATGTTCTGTTTGTATTAATTTTAATTACACATTTCATAGAATGTAGTTATAGTAATATAAAATTGTTGTATTTTTATATAAAACATTTCTGTTTCAATTACAAATGTTTAGGACTGAAAAAATATTTGTGCTTCAATTGGTTAAATATATTTAATTTTTTGGGGGGAGGGGGTTATCGGGAGTTGGGGGCCCCAAATACCCTAAAACGGGTCTGTTTGCAGGAATGAATTTATGTGTGTGTGTGTGTGTGCGTACGTGTGTGTTTGTGTGTTGCAATGCTCGTCTTCTCATTAGTCATGTCTTTTTCCATCCATTCTTTCTCGTCTTTTACGCGTCCGTCGCATCATCAATCTGTGTGTTTTCTCAGCAGGTCAGCCTGACAAGGGCAAACAAAACGTGTGTGTGCGTGTGTGTGAGTGTGTATGTGTGTGTGTGTGTGCGTGTGTGTGTACATGCACAAGACAGATTGAAAGAGCGTGCACGTCCCAGGAGCCCAACATCGCTCCACATTGTGTTGACCACGTTAGAGCGTAAGGAGCTCGGCCGTGATTGAAGCGTTATAGTAGAGACTAGAAGGTTCCATGAGTGCACCAAAAAAAAAGTATTTTGTCTTTTGTCCATCAGTGTGAGGAGGCGGGGCTTGTTTGGAACAGAAAAAGTCACTAACAACATGGCGGCGACATACAAACACACAAAGTCATGTGGATGATGAAACAACAAAAAGAATTGTTGCAGAGCGAAATGTTTGTCGGCAGGAAAGAGCAAAGCGTTGATTGCGGCGTAAATATTGGAAAGAGATGAAACTGCATCAGACTGTTTATGCAGCTATCTTTTTTATGATTGGCCTATTGACGGAGGGATAAACAACGATAGCATGGAGCAATAAAATGTTCCAGTTGCACATCAATGCTGTGATTCAAAGGGATTTATGGTTTGTTTGCAGTTTGTTGTACACTTTTTTTCCTTAGTAACCCGTTGAAAAATGTCTAAAGAAAACTAAATCATATGAAAAAGAAACAGTTTTGCCATAAGAAATAATGTAAATCAAAGACCATGTCCACACCAACACAGATACTTAATAAACGTACTGTATATACGTATCTCTGCATTTAGGCCTCTTGTCCACACGCAAATGCATACTTTTGTCCTTGAAAACACAGACCAAGGTGAAGAGTTCCAAAACCTTTCACTCAGCATATGCGTGTACACGGCTCAAACGGAGACTTGTACTCCTCTGATGACGTCACGGTTGTGCGCTGTCATTTCCAAAGCTCAAAAACACTGCCCTGCCGGCTTTAAAGGGGACTTCACTATTTTTGGGAATTTTGCCTATCATTCACGATCCTTATGTAGGACAAGAACACAAATGTTTTTCTTTTTTTCCGCATTATAAATATTGAATAAATGCGTCCAAAAGTCCCCTTACAATGATGTAAGTACAAACGTATATTTTTATATATATATATATATATATATATATATATATATATATATATATATATATATATATATATATATATATATATATATATATATATATATATATATATATATATATATACATATATATATATATATATATATATATATACATATATTTATATATATGTAGCAACGGGTACGTTTATAAACCCTTTTAATATTTACATATTTTACTCATATTAAGCATATGTGATGCATTAATTTGAAAAACACATCGCAACGTTCATTTTTATTTTTCCACTACATCCCAGATGTCTGCTAGGATGTTCATATACTCCAGTTTATATGAAGAAAGCCTCATAATCCTCACGAAGAAAAGGAGGGTGGAACTAAAAGTATTTTCGTGTCATTCTCACTATTTCCGATCTAAATTGGCTGTCAAAGTGTACCAGCTTGTCAGATTACATCCTCTTCCTTCTACTATCCAGGTGAGAGGCATGATTAATGATCTACAATAAACTTCCGGGAGCATGGGCGCAGGGAAACAGCAGACCACTCGATGATGTAAACATAGGCACACAAGCTTGTGATCACTGCGCCGCTATAAATAGTTTGTCTGTGTTAGCGCTTATAATAACAATATCACTAATACTTGGTTAATATTCAAGTCACGAAATGTAAATGGAGTATTGATGGCGCTTTTTGGATGGTCATTTATTGGGTTTCATGGGCGGAATAGAGGACCTCACATTGGCTCCACTGTAAGTGGACTTTTATTTACGAGTTAGAATGCATTAAAAAATATACATTCGTCGTCACTTCTTCCATAATTATTGTGAACGATAGACAAAAGTTAAAATAAAAGTGCAGTTCCATTTTAAACACATTGTAAGAAAACCTGTTGTATGTTTGAATGTAAACATGCTGCTATTTTCACTCAACATTGATTAAAGAAAATGATTTTTGTGACACTCCCGCCAGCGCCAATGACAGACTGCTGTTTTGGATACGATTGCAGCTGATGGGACACATTTGACGACCGAGACTTTTTGTTTTGTGTCATAAAAAAGGTGCAACATTATCCCGTGTTTGAATCCTTATTCAACAAGAGATGTGTGTGCCTTCCTTTTGTGCAGATGAAGCTAGGTGCGACTGTCCACGAGTGTATAATGCACCCGAGCGATTAAAAAATAAAAACCATGATATAGTTTCCTCCTTGTTAGTGTGTACTGACGTTCAAGACAATATACAAGTCACTGCTGTGATGATCCGTTGCCCGGATCATGTTTTGTTTTAGTTTAAGGCTCCCTTAGTTCTGTTTCAGCACCCCTGGGTTTGTGTTTCTTGGTTGTCATGGGTGCTGATTATTTTCACCTGCCTCCGATTAGTGTTCGGGACGCTCACCTGCTCCCGGGCACTAATCAGAGAGCTATTTATTCCTGCCTTTCGCCACACTTGGTCTGGCTGTCTTGTTTGCTTTGTGCAACATTAGGTTTGTCACTCATGCTTTTAAATCTTGTGCTAAGTTTCGCCTTAGTTCCCCTGCTATCGGCACGCTTGCTTTGTTTTGTTTGTTGGTACGTTGATTGATTTATGCACAGTAAATCACTGTCTTACCTGCACTTTGCCTCCGGAGTTCCTGCTGCATCTTGGGAGAAGGATCCGCACAGTAAAATGCGACCCAAACATAACAACTGCACAGGTATCACTACTTTGATTATAATTCTAGTCGAGTTTTGCAGCAGCAAATGCACAACCGTGCGCTTTCAGCACTTAAACATTCAAGAGGTTTCCTTGACTCCTTGTTAGCGTGCGCTGATTTTAGACAAATTGATTTTGAGGTTGTTTTAGAGGGCTTTGAAGGCTACAACAGAGACTCCCATTAGCCGCATCTTCCAAGCGTTTTCTGTCATCTTTAAAATCGTAAAAAAAAAAGATGTGTGTTCTTGTCTCTCATGATAATTGTGAACGATAGGCAAAATTCCAAAAAAGGGCAGTTCCCCTTTAAGTAGTGCAATAAAAATACAAGTACAATAAAGTATCCTTCATCCATATTTTATCACCCATCACAACATTTAGCTTATTTAGATGGCATCATTCTTAAATTGATTTTAACCTTAAGTAGGACTTAAAGGTCTACTGAAACCCACTACTACCGACCACGCAGTCTGATAGTTTATATATCATGATGAAATCTTAACATTGCAACACATGCCAATACGGCCGGGTTAACTTATAAAGTGCAATTTTAAATTTCCCGCTAAACTTCCGGTTGAAAACGTCTATGTATGATGACGTATGCGCATGACGTCAATCGTTGAAACGGAAGTATTTGGACCCCATTCAATCCAATACAAAAAGCTCTGTTTTCTTCTCAAAATTCCACAGTATTCTGGACATCTGTGTTGGTGAATCTTTTGCAATTTGTTTAATGAACAATGAAGACTGCAAAGAAGAAAGTTGTAGGTGGGATCGGTGTATTAACACAACCAGGAGGACTTTGAGATGGATAGCAGACGCGCTAGCCGCCGACCTCACCTTGACTTCCTCCGTCTCCGGGCCGCCGACCGCATCTATGATCGGGTGAAGTCCTTCGTCGCTCCATCGATCGCTGGAACGCAGGTGAGCAAGGGTGTTGATGAGGGCTGGCGTAGATGGATAGCTAATGTTTTTAGCATAGCTCTGTGAGGTCCCGTTGCTAAGTTAGCTTCAATGGCGTCGTTAGTAACAGCATTGTTAAGCTTTGCCAGCCTGGAAAGCATTAACCGTGTAGTTACAGGTCCATGGTTTAATAGTATTGTTGATTTTCTGTCTATCCTTCCAGTCAGGGGTTTATTTCTTTTGTTTCTATCTGCATTTAAGCTTGATGCTATCACGTTAGCTCCGTAGCTAAAGAGCTTCGCCGATGTATTGTCGTGGAGATAAAAGTCACTGTGAATGTCCATTTCGCGTTCTCGACTCTCATTTTCAAGAGGATATAGTATCCGAGGTGGTTTAAAATACAAATCCGTGATCCACAATAGAAAAAGTAGAAAGTGTGGAATCCAATGAACCCTTGTACCTAAGTTACGGTCAGAGCGAAAAAAGATACGTCCTGCGCTGCACTCTAGTCCTTCACTCTCACGTTGCTCATCCACAAATCTTTCATCCTCGCTCAAATTAATGGGGTAATCGTCGCTTTCTCGGTCCGAATCGCTCTCGCTGCATTGTAAACAATGGGGAAATGTGAGGAGCCTTTCAACCTGTGACGTCACGCT
Source organism: Entelurus aequoreus (assembly GCF_033978785.1). Lineage (NCBI taxonomy): Eukaryota > Metazoa > Chordata > Actinopteri > Syngnathiformes > Syngnathidae > Entelurus > Entelurus aequoreus. Next base: position 39,627,463 of record NC_084734.1, read on the forward strand.
ACTTCTGGTACAGGCAAGGCTTTTTTTATCAGCGACCAAAAGTTGCAAACTTTATCGTCGATGTTCTCTACTAAATACTTTCAGCAAAAATATGGCAATATCGGGAAATGATCAAGTATGACACATAGAATGGATCTGCTATCCCTGTTTAAATAAAAAAAAAATCATTTCAGTAGGCCTTTAACACATAGTAGTCAATATTTACAAAACTGAAAAAAAGTAGTCTTATGAATAATACAAACACATTCTTCTCAAACTAGTTTATCAAGGATTATTATCAGGTCAACTGCATCATGTCTCAAAGTTTATGTATTGTCCACTCGTTTACAAAGAGAAATGTAAAAACTAAGTTTTATGCTACGCCTCTAGCTAAGCAGGTGTGTATGTGTGTGTTGTGAAACGGAGTTACGATGCATGTCTTCATCGTAATTCTTTTATGAGTGCGGTGGAAGCAGCAAACTCACTTACAGTATGTAGATGTCACAATGACTAAAATAAAAGGTGTCCCTCTTTACTGTTCACATATTACAACGTGGTATGTGAACATTTTTGTTTTGGTGCTGCTGGAGAATTTCAACTTCCTAAACAAGGAAGAAAAAGTATCTGATTGGCTCTACATCTTTGCTATCCCCAGTCCCCACCCTCTCTCATATTTGACGCTATTAAAGAGCTGTGATTGGATATAGTCCGAATTTGACCCACCCATAAACAAGATGAAATTACAAAACACAAAACCAGTGAAGTTGGCACATTGTGTAAATCGTAAATAAAAACAGAATACAATGATTTGCAAATCCTTTTCAACCTATATTCAACTGAATAGACTGCAAAGACAAGATACTTAACATTCAAACTGAGAAACTTTGTTATTTTTGCAAATATTAGCTCATTTGAAATTTGATTGATTGATTGAAACTTTTACTAGTAGATTGCACAGTACAGTACATATTCCGTACAATTGACCACTAAATGGTAACACCCGAATAAGTTTTCCATCTTGTTTAAGTCGGGGTCCACGTTAATCAACTCATGATGCCTGCAACATGTTTCAAGAAAGCTGGCACAAGTGGCAAAAAAAGACTGAGAAAGTTGAGGAATGCTCATCAAACACTTATTGGGAACATCCCCCAGGTGAACAGGCTAATTGAGAACAGGTGGGTGCTATGATTGGGTATAAAAGCAGCTTCCATGAAAAGCTCAGTTTTCACAAACGAGGATGGGGCGAGGGTCACCACTTTGCGAACAAATGCGTGAGCAAATTGTCGAACAGTTTAAGAACAACATTTCTCAACGAGCTATTGCAAGGATTTTAGGGATTTCACCATTTCCAGTCCGTAATATCATCAAAAGGTTCAGAGAATCTGGAGAAATCACTGCACATAAGCGGCAAGGCCAAAAACCAACATTGAATGCCCGTGACCTTCGATCCCCTAGGGCAGGGGTCACCAACCTTTTTGAAACCAAGAGCTACTTCTTGGGCACTGATTAATGCGAAGGGCTACCAGTTTGATACACGCTTAAATAAATTGCCAGAAATAGCCAATTTGCTCAATTTACCTTTAACTCTATGTTATTATTAATACTTAAGGATATTTACACTTAATTGAACGGTTTAAAAGAGGAGAAAACACGAAAAAAATGACTATTAAATTTTGAAACATAGTTTATCTTCAATTTCGACTCTTTAAAATTCAAAATTCAACCGAAAAAAAGAAGAGAAAAACTAGCTAATTCGAATGTTTTTGAAACAATTTAAAAAAAAAAATTATGGAGCACCATTAATAATTTTCCCTGATTAAGATTAATTTTAGAATTTTGATGACATGTTTTAAATAGGTTAAAATCCAATCTACATTTTGTTAGAATATATAACAAATTGGACCAAGCTATATTTCTAACAAAGACAAATCATTATTTCTTCTAGATTTTCCAGAACCAAAATTTTAAAAGAAATTCAAAAGACTTTGAAATAAGATATAAATTTGATTCTACAGATTTTCTAGATTTGTCAGAATATTTTTTTTGAATTTTAATCATAATAAGTTTGAAGAATTATTTCACAAATATTCTTTGTCGAAAAAACAGAAGCTAAAGTGAAGAATTAAATTAAAATGTATTTATTATTCTTTACAATAAAAAAAATAATTTACTTGAACATTGATTTAAATTGTCAGGCAAGAAGAGGAAGGAATTTAAAAGGTAAAAAGGTATATATGTTTAAAAATCCTAAAATCATTTTTAAGGTTGTATTTTTTCTCTAAAATTGTCTTTCTGAAAGTTATAAGAAGCAAAGTAAAAAAAAGAATGAATTTATTTAAACAAGTCTTTAAAATATTTTCTTGGATTTTCAAATTCTATTTGAGTTTTGTCTCTCTTAGAATTAAAAATGTCGGGCAAAGCGAGACCAGCATGCTAGTAAATAAATACAATTTAAAAAATAGAGGCAGCTCACTGGTAAGTGCTGCTATTTGAGCTATTTTTAGAACAGGCCAGCGGGCTACTCATCTGGTCCTTACGGGCTACCTGGTGCCCGCGGGCACCGCGTTGGTGACCCCTGCCCTAGGGGGTACTGCATCAAAAACGACATCAGTGTGTAAAGGATATCACCACATGGGCTCAGGAACACTTCAATCTCAGTAGCTACAGTTTGTCGCTACATCTGTAAGTGCAAGTTAAAACTTTACTATGCAAAGTGAAAGCCATTTATCAACAACACCCAAATACGCCGCCAGTTTCGCTGGGCCCGAGCTCATCTAAGATGGACTGATGCAAAGTGGAAAAGTGTTCTGTGGTCTGACGAGTTTACATTTCAAATTGTTTTTGGAAACTGTGGAAGTCGTGTCCTCTGGACCAAAGAGGAAAAGAACCATTTGGAATACAGGTTTTGGAGCAACATATGTTGCCATCCAGGCAACATCTTTTTCATGGACACCCCTGCTTATTTCAGTAAGACAATGCCAAGCCACATTATGGACGTGTTACAACAGCGTGGCTTCATAGTAAAAGAGTGCGGGTACTAGACTGGCCTGCCTGTAGTCCAGACCAGACTTTCCAAACCAGACTTTTTTCAGCGGATTTCTCCGCTACTGCCGATAATTTTATCATCCACACCCTTAATGCTCTCTGCACGCATGTGTGCCGAAACCTGACACTTTGCGCTTCATTAAACCAAACTGTAGTGACCCACCACTTCACATTCTCAGTAACGGCAACAGCGTTGCAAAGATGGCAACAGTAGTTAATTAGATTTCTCGTTACAGAAAAAAATAACGCCGTTAGTTACGCCGTTATGCTCTAACGCCGATATTACCAACATTGATATAACCTTGCTGTAGCGACATTTTTATTGTAAAAGCAAACACTGAGGAACTCTTTTTCTATCGTACTAACACATCAACATGCTTCGGTATTAGCTGGAAAAGCTAACTACGGCAAGAAATAAGCTAGCTTCTACGTCAGAACCCGAATCGCGTTTGACTTTGTAATGCACAAAACAATGTAATGCGACACCAATTTGTACTGACTGAAAAACATGAACAATCATATTGCAATGTATGTAAAGTATTAGCCCACATTTCATGTTTTGTTTGTACACAGCTAGCTCGAAAGCGTGTGTACTGTAGTTGTAACAACAAGCATGACATGTTGCATTATCATGATCGATATTATAGTGACTTACTCGACGGACAGTTGTTTGTCGTGTCCAGCCGGCCGAGGACATTTTTTTCCTATTGATTTTGGGCAAGCATTCCAAATATACCGAAATAGCTTGGCTCCACGTTCCACATTTATAGTGTCAGTCACTTTCACCTCACTCTCTCGGCTTCTGTCTGCTCCAACGTCTCACCCTTTCTTTGTGCTCGCTTCTCGAAGCAGAAATTCATCCTCCGTATATTCAGCTTCAAAAATATAAGGTTGTGAATCCTCATTTGACCAAAAATAATTGCCTTTGTTGTCTGTTGTCGAATCCGCCATGATTAGAATGCACTTGTGTTTGTTTCCGGAAGTAGGACACAGTTGTTGCCGTGAGCCGGACGTGCGCTGCAATGGAAACAGAAGTCAATGTGCGGAAGAAGTCATTCTCGGCATTGAATAAAATGATCAAAATGTGGTAAATATTTAACATATTACATATTGTTATGAACGTGTCTGTTACTACATTATATACAGACTTGCAGTGTGTATATAAAACATTGATGGAGGGCTTTAAAGTTGTTTTAGGGGGCTTTGAAGGCTACAACGGTGACTGTTATTATAGTCCAGCGCTTCTCAAATATTTTCTGTTACGCACTCCCTATATAGAACAAAATATTTCTCGCCCTCCCACTCTCCACTGTGACTATACATTTTATAATTTGTCTATACAATTGTTATAACCATACCTCTGCATAACATTGTAAACTTATTAACATTAAAGGAAACAACACACCAGTCTTTCCTCGTCTCCCACCATGGTTACAGTGAAGCCAACATACGCATCATCATATTCTGGTACGGCAAAAAAAGCATGTTCCCCCAAGGTCACACGCCCCCCTTGGCATCTATTTGAGAAGGACTCCATTAGCCGCCTCTTTCAAGTGTTTTTTATCATCTTTGAAATCTTAAAAAAAAAAGACATTCGTTCTTGTCTCTCATAAGGATTGTGAACGATAGGCACATAGGGGGGGTTTGAGGTGGGCGGGGTCGGGGGTGGGCGGGGCAGGGGTCGGACTTTAAGGGGGGAGGAGTATATTTATAGCTAGAATTCACTGAAATTTAAGTATTTCTTATATATATACAAATAAAATAAATACTTGACTTTCAGTGAATTCTAGCTATATATATATATATATATATATATATATATATATATATATATATATATATATATATATATATATATATATATATATATATATATATATATATATATATATATATATATATATATATATATATATATATATATATATATATGTATGTATGTGTGGGAAAAAAAATCACAAGACTCTCTACAGGAGATGAAATAGTCTTGTGATTTTTTCCCACACATACATATTACGCTCTACCACGGTATCGAGCACTATTTTTTTGGGATAATCCAATTAAGACATATATATGTATATGTGTATATATATATATATATATATATATATATATATATATATATATATATATATATATATATATATATATATATATATATATATATATATATATATATATATATATATATACATATAAATAAAATAAATACTTGAATTTCAGTGTTCATTTATTTACACATATACTCACATAACACTCCTCTCTACTCATTGTTGTATTTGAAAGTGCAATGCTTTGCAGCCAGTAGCACAGCCTTTGAAGGAACGTAGGTATGGGCAGTGTAATATTCTAGGTTGGAGTCAATAACCAGGCGAGGTGACAAAGTTACGTCTCTTTACTTCATACTTCAGAACCGACTCACACACTTGCATTAAAGATGTGCTATTTGGATTTACACTGTATGAAAAAAAAATTGAAAAGGAATTTTACCTTTGTAACCTCATTATTCTATTGGCTAAGTTTTATATTCATAAATGTAAGTTTCTCAATACCCGACCAATTTTTTGTGCCTTTAAAAAATATTTAGAACTCTACATTAAAACACTTTCTACCTCTAACAACCAAAAAGCTGTGAAAACGATGATGCTGTGTTCCAGATTTAAGTTATTTACTGAAATTGAGTGAGCCTATGGCTTTGCACTTTTTTTATTGTATATATATATATATATTGTATTCTATTTTAGTTACTTTGAAATTACAACCCCCTGGCGATGTTTTGTACTGTTTTAGTACTGTTTTGTACTGTTTTTGTATTTACTTTGATTATTATTTTCAACTGTTTTGTAAATGTTGAAATGTATAAATAAAGGTTTATAAAAAAAACTAAAAAAAACTTTAAAAAAAGACTCCCACACTTGCCGTCAGGGTGCGCATACAACGTAAACCGTTGGCCAACCAAAAAGTAACCACAGAACACTATACGGTATAGTGTTCTGTGGTTACTTTTTGGTTGGCCAAGCAGACCTGACGACAGGCTGTCCTCACTCAGGTCCGCACGGACCTGGAGGGGGCGTGTCTTAAGTCCGGCTGGAAATCGGGAAAAATTCGGGAGAAGGGTTGTCCCGGGAGATTTTCGGGAGAGGCACTGAAATTCGGGAGTCTCCCGGGAAATTCGGGAGGGTTGGCGAGTATGGGATGGGCGCCGCTCGCAACGCTAAACAAGCATCAAAGGATGGTGCTCTCTGCATCGTCTCCTCCTCCATCAGCAGAGCTTCAAAGTGTGAGTGACTTTCCAATTGAAATCAGCAGAGCTTTCTATTGTTGGGGTGAACAAGAGACCTCTGCCAAGGCTTTGATGTCTGCCACCTGTGGAATCAATACAACCTTTGTCTGGAAGCTTATAGGCTAAAAGTTGAAACAGGTGTAGTGGAAGAAAATATCAAAGACAACAAATAACAGGTGATGATGATGATATTAGACATTTACATTGCTGCCATGCTTGTGAACAAAAACAAAAAAGATTTACTTTAAAGCAGAGAGTATATTCAAAGGAGCCAATGAAGATTTAAAAGCAAACATGACTTGCACGGCACTCACAATTAATACCACCCGTCCCCCCTTGTCTCTCAAAAGGATTGTGAATCATAGGAAAAATTCCAGAAAAAATGTATGATTAAAGTTTTTCGGGAAACATCGATATTGTATTATAATAAATAAATAAATGATAAATGGGTTATACTTGTATAGCGCTTTTCTACCTTCAAGGTACTCAAAGCGCTTTGACAGTATTTCCACATTCACCCATTCACACACACATTCACACACTGATAGCGGGAGCTGCCATGCAAGGCACTAACCAGCAGCCATCAGGAGCAAGGGTGAAGTGTCTTGCCCAAGGACACAACGGACGTGACTAGGATGGTAGAAGGTGGGGATTGAACCCCAGTAACCAGCAACACTCCGATTGGTGGCACAGCCACTCTACCAACTTCGCCACGCCGTTCTTAATTACTTTAAATTGTCTTCACTATTTGCAAAAACTTGCACACGAGGCGTGAAAAACATAAAAATGTATTTTTCTGTGTGGAGTTTGCATGTTCTCCCCGTCACTGCGTGGGTTCCCTCCAGGTACTCCGGCTTCCTCCCACCTCCAAAGACATGCACCTGGGGATAGGTTGATTGGCAACACTAAATTGGCCCTAGTGTGTGAATGTGAGTGTGAATGTTGTCTGTCTATCTGTGTTGGCCCTACAATGAGGTGGCGACTTGTCCAAGGTGTACAACGCCTTCCGCCCGAATGTAGCTGAGATAGGCTCCAGAACCCCGCGCGACCCCGAAAGGGATAAGCGGTAGAAATGGATGGAATTTCAAAATACGGACACACCTATAATATTTACCAAACTTGAAGTTGTCAGGCCTGGGTCAGAAATAGGACTCAGATGCAGAGTGGGGAACAATCCGGCATGCTTTTATTTTGAAAGGTTCACTTTTCACCTCTTGAGTCAGGGCAAAAACAACGGCTATAAATTATGATAACTGTTTTCACAAAAAGTGAAAAAACAGAAAGTCACTCCGAAAGGACGAAACAAAAATATCAATCTCTAACTACACTAGCGAGGAATATAACTATGAAATTTAAACAACAAAAAACGCTCCTAAGGAGGGAGAAACAATGGGCTATAGAACTTCTACACTGTTTCTGGTCTAGATAAATAATTAACAAAAAATCACTCAAAAATTAGGAAAAGAAGGAACTGTAAAAATAAACTGAACTCACTACTTCGACTTGAAAACTATAAACCAAAAATCACTCTTAAGAGGAGAAAAGGAAAACTCAAAATACCAAAGTAAGACGAGACAAGGCTTGTGCATGAGGCTGGAAATGCACGATGCAACGAGACATTCTGGCACAGAACAAAGGGAGACGCGGACTATAAAACACATGGGGGTAACGGGGAACAGGTGGAAACAATCAGGGATGACGTCAGACTGATGACACAAGAGGAAGAGCAAGTAACCTGAAACGAGAGGAGAGTTACTTTTCAAACTAAAACATAAAATTCACAAGACAAAAACCAAGACAAGACCTCACTCACCGCGGTGTGACAGTACCCCCCGCCCCCCTTGGGGGGCGGGGGGTACTGTACGGCCCAGATTGTCCAGGATGGTCCCTATGAAAGTCATTAATGAGTGTGGAGTCCATGATGTGTCGAGAAGGCACCCACTGTCTCTCCTCTGGTCCGTACCCCTCCCAGTCTACTAGGTACTATCTGCCCCGGCCCCGGTTGCGAACTGCCAACAACTTCTTAGCCTTGTAGACAGGACCGCCATCAATCATCTCAGGTGGTGGGAGGGAAATGATGGCCGGAACCAGCGGGCTTTCCTTGACTGGCTTCACTTGACTGACATGGAAGGTCGGGTGTACACGCAGAGACCGAGGCAGATGGAGTCGTACGGCTGAAAAAAAACGATGACTCTGGTGATGGGGTACGGACCTACGAACCGTGGTGCTAGCTTCTTGGAGGGAACTTTGAGTCGCATGTCCTTGGCTAAGAGCCATACTCTCTGCCCTGGCCGATATGCAGGGGCGGATTGCCTCTTGCGATCCGCTGCCTTCTTCACCCGATCTCCCTGTCGAACCAGCACCTGACGAGCTGCTGCCCAGATGCGTCGGCAGCGTCAGACCATGGTATGTGCAGAGGGGACCGACACCTCTGGCTCATTGTCTGTAAAAACTGGAGGTTGAAACCCATAGGCACCCTTAAAAGGAGAGAAACCTGTGGCAGATGTAGGTAACAAATTGTGTGCATACTCGGCCCAGACCAGGTGTTTGCTACATGTAGAGGGATTTTGGGACACCAGGCACCGGAGGCCGGTTTCCAGTTGCCGGTTGAGGCAGTCGGTCTGACTCGTTTGGTCTGGCCTTAGCTCTGATGAGCCTGCAGAACTCCCTCCAGACCTGTGACATGAACTGGGTCTTTAGGGAAGCTGTGAATCTTGAAAACTTTGTTCATCATGATTTCTGCCGTCTCCATGGTGGAGGGCAGCTTATGCTAAGCAATGAATCTCACCATCTTCGTGAAATAGTCCACCACCGTGAGGACGGTGGTGTTACCTTGAGAGACCGGGAGCCTCGTGACGAAGTCCAAGGAGATGCCGGACCACGGTCTGGAGGGAATGAGTAGAGGCTGCAATAGGCCCATACGGGACCTGGAGGACGTCTTGTTTCGAGCGCAGACCGAACATGCCTCAACGTACTCCCGTACTTCCGGCTCCATGGATGGCCACCAAAACCGCCGGGAGATGGCGAACATTGTTCTCCGAACTCCCAGATGGCATGAAAGCAGGGAGGTGTGAGCACAATGGGTCACCTGTTGGCTCAACTCAACAGGGACAAACAAGCGATTATCTAGGCACCCACTAGGTGGTGGGCCTCCACCATTTGCCTGTTTCACCTCATCCTCTATTTGCCAAGTGACTACTCCAACCACACAGGTCAGTGGAAGGATAGTTTCAGGTTCCTTGGCAACAGGCTCGGGGTCGAACAGTCGAGACAGGACGTCTGGTTTGATGTTTCGGGACCCTGGCCTGTAAGAGAGAGAAAAAGAGAAGCGGTTAAAAAAGAGTGCCCACCTGGCCTGGCCAAGTCAAGACCTCCCTCACCGCGGTGTGACAGAAGATAGATAGTACTTTATTGATTCCTTCAGGAGAGTTCCCTCAGGAAAAGTTAAGTTTGTTGAAAAGCCTTTAAATTGCCTTCAATTTTTGCGGAAACATTTACATTCTGTTCATTATGACTTTAAATTGTCTTCAATACTTACAGAAACTTGTATGCTAAGCATATGTGTAAAATCACGTATAAAATACAGAATCATCCTTAATATTTACTAAACATGGACATTAGGTTCGTTGAAATGCCTTTAAATTGTCTTCTACGTTTGCTGAAACATGACCATTCTGTTCGTAATAATAATAATACATTAGATTTATATAGCGCCTTTCTATCAACAAGATACTCAAAGCGCTCACATTCACACTTCCGTGGTGGTAAGCTACATTTGTAGCCACAGCTGCCCTGGGGTAGACTGACGGAAGCATGGCTACCAATTTGCACCTACAGCCCCTCCGACCACCATCTATCATTCAATCACCAGTGTGAGCAGGGCAAGGGTGAAGTGTCTTGCCCAAGGACACAACAGCAGTGATTTAGATGGCAAGAGGCGGGGAGCGAACCTGGGACCCTCAAGTTTCTGGCACAACCACTCTTCGGGCGTGACTGCTTTACCCACCACGCCACGCCGTAATGACTGTATTGTCTTCAGTATTTCCAAAAAAGTGTACGCTCGGTGTTTAGAAGACGTTGAATATTTTTCAATGTTTTCAAAATATCAAAACTTCTGAAATATTTGAAAAAACGTGAAATTTAATTCATTGAAAAGCCTTTAGATTGTCCTCAATGTTTTTAACAACACAAACTTTAAGTGCATTGAACAGACTATACAATTCTTTGATGTTTGCAAAATTCCAACACTTCTTAAAGGTTTGTTATGTTTATTTAAAGCAGGGTTATACAACTGGCAGCCCGGGAATGACACCATACCGGCCCCCAAGTTCTGTTCAAAACTTGGGGAAAAACATTTTGCCGCAAATTCCTAAAAACACTTGAGTGCTCCTGTTGTACAGAGGAACTTGGACCACTGTTAGGAAGCGTGTTGCTGTAGCTTGTTTACTTCAGATGCAGTCAGTAGTCAGTCGTTAAACGTATACTATTGGTGTTTCTCAAGGTTGCATTTTAGGTCCTCTCTTTTTCATCATTTGGGCTACTCAACTGGTGGCCCGCAAATTTAGATTAAAAAAAACTTGTGAGACTCACATTTTTACAGCAGATTCTTCGAAACACCAGAGGACCTTGATAGAGATGATCTTTGACTAGGTTTTTTGCAGAAGGTCCTTAAAAACAGCAGAACGCTTTCTTTGTTAACGACTCTAAGTGTGTGTTTTCTCCAATGTTTGTGAAAACTTGTCTGATACGTATGTAGAAGTCGCTTAATCACCTATATTAGTAACAAAACATTTAAAACGTCTTCAATGTTTACAAAAAAAAGTATGTTAGGTTAATTAAAAAGCTTCTAACTTGTCTTCAAAGTGTACAAAAATATGTTTATTAGGCGTACACATTGTTCAATCTTTTTTTATGTTGAATAAATACCAACGTTTTTTAAAGGCTTTTAGATTATTACCAAAACAGCTTTTATTTAATAAAACAATACATTCGACTTTGTGTAAATTGCATTCTTCTCTTCTTGGCCGACATGCTTGCATTCCGCATTGTCCTTTGTTGTGATTGATCAGGGGTGGAAGGGCGGGTCCTGTGTGCTTTTTGGTTTTGGACGCATGAATGGATGACGAAATTAACAAAAACAATTACCGTATTTTTCGGAGTATAAGTCGCACCTGCCGAAAATGCAATATAAAGAAGAAAAAAAAACATATATAAGTCGCACTGGAGTATAAGTCGCATTTTTGGGGGAAATGTATTTGATAAAACCCAACACCAAGAATAGACATTTGAAAGGCAATTTAAAATAAATAAAGAATAGTGAACAACAGGCTGAAGTGTACGTTATATGACGCATAAATAACCAACTGAGAACGTGCCTGGTATGTTAACGTAACATATTATGGTGAGAGTCATTCAAATAACTATAACATATAGAACATGCTATACGTTTATCAAACAATCTGTCACTCCTAATCGCTAAATCCCATGAAATCTTATACGTCTAGTCTCTTACGTGAATGAGCTAAATGATATTATTTGATATTTTACGGTAATGTGTTAATAAATTCACACATAAGTCGCTCCTGAGTATAAGTCGCACCCCCGGCCAAACTATGAAAAAAACTGCGACTTATTGTACGGAAAATATGGTACTAGCTAAAACGTGACATCTGGTGAAGAAGTCGATGTCGCCGAAAAGAACTCATTGGCTGACATGAATCACATTAATTCCATTTATCACTTTATTAGTGTGGAGAGCAACACTTATACTTTATTGCAACCCGCGAGTGTGTTTATGTGTGTGTTTATGTGTGTGTGTGTGTGTGTGTGTGTGTGTGTGCGTGCGTGCGTGCGTGCGTGTGCGTGTGCGTGTGTGTGTGTGCGTGCGTGTGTGAGATGAGACACTAAATCAAGGGGCTGTTACTCAACTCAGTGCCGAGTATACTGTCAGTGCCTATAGAAAGAAAAAAAACATGCATGGGGAACTTCCATTAATTTTCTTGGCACGTGTTTCATTATTCCTCTCACATCACAAGTTGCTGACAAAGACATTTTTACTGTAAATCATTGCATAGATCAGCTGATCAACGTGAGTATATGAAGTGTTTACATCGATTTTCTTTGGTCTTGATTATTATAGTTGTTATTTTTCGGTTTAATAATCATAATGACAATAATAATAATAGTAATAATATCATTGCTATTATTGTCATTATTGTTATTATATTGAATAATGATAATATTTTTTTATGGTTGTTGTTCTATTATATTACATTAGACTATAAAAATGGGACCCATTACCTCCCTGCTTGGCACTCAGATTCAAGGGATTGGAATTGGGGGTTAAATCACCAAAAATGATTCCCGGGCGCGGCTACCGCTGCTGCTTACTGCTCCACTCACCTCCCAGGGGGTGATCAAGGGTGATGGGTCAAATTCAGAGAATAATTTCGCCACACCTAGTGTGTGTGTGACAATCATTGGTACTTTAACAAATATATATTTATTATTATGTCATTATATAATGATCAATTATAGATGATTGATATAATGAATACTAATATGATAGTGATAAAAATGCAAATCATATGTATTATTATACTTATTATTATTATTAAATAACGATAATTATATAATGACGAATACAACAATAGTAATGACAATAATAACAAAAACATAACATCAGTATCAATTTTATCATATACATACATCCATCCCATCCATCCATTTTCTACCGCTTGTCCTTTTTGGGGTCGCGGGACAAGTCGCCACTTCATCGCAGGGCCAACACAGATAGACAGACAACATTCACACACTAGGGCCAATTCAGTGTTGCCAATCAACCTATCCCCAGGTGCATGTCTTTGAGTGTATATTATAAAAATAATATTTATATATAAATAATGATATACTGTATATATATCTTTTCTCACTGGCACTCATCGAGGGCAGACGCTCTCCTTTCCTCTCCCTTATCTCTCCTGCTTGCTTCTTTGTCTTGTCTTGTCTTAACTTTCGTGTTGCCTCTTTTTGCACTGCTCTCCAAATCTAAACAATTGAACTAATTAACTGGCCTCTCAATGAAATTGACAAGATCTTGGATTTGGGGGAACCTGCCTGTCTTGACGGAGCGGTTGTTGCTGGACACGCGAAAAACTCTTGGGAGAAGAAGGAGTGCCTGGCGACCCTTCAGTCAAGGACGTGAAAATGTCTACCTATTCGGAAATAATGACACCAGGACATCTACTGATTGGAGTAAGCGTTGTTCTGGTTTGTCGAAAAACTGGAAGTTGCTGGCAGTCTTCAAAGTACCCCAAAGCTGCCATAAATGATGGGAGGATGTGGGCAGAACTGTGGACACTTTGTGGATAACATCGGACCGTCTGCCCTGCAGGATGAATTTGAGGACCAGTAATAGACAATTTAGAGTGAAAAGCAAATTTTATTTTCACTCGCATACAAAACATTCTAACTTGGATTGTTTCCCTGGCTTCGAGACTCTCCTGAAGGACAGTGTGGCGAAGACACAACAAACTCCCTTCTTGTCTCTCATGGACACACCACCTGTTGTTGTTGACTTTGGACTGACTAGCGGCTGCAAGAACACCAAGGCCGCTGAACAGAAACACGCTGCAGGCTTACACACACACATGCATCCACAAAAAATGTGCTTAGACTTTTTTTCTAGCATTCCAGGTAGCGAAAGCTTATTTGTCTAGTGTAGACAATAAATCAACGCTTTCAGCTGGAGGCCATCACTTGGCAACAGTCATACCGCCATGAGATGATGACAATCATTTGTCTAGCAGCTTCACTAAACTTATTTAGTCTTCCCGCTGTGAGATTCTCTCACTGTGTTTTTTGTAAGATGAGGTGATTTTTTTTAAAAGCATTATTGTGTTTATTTAATTTAAAAAAGCCTCACAGGGGGCACCCTATGCTGTACAGTCAATCATGCAGAAGACATTTGTATGATGTGCAATAACTGATAGATTTACTGCGTCAAATAATAACTTTTAAAAGAGTTGAAAGGTTTGACATTCAAACGAATATTTCAATAAAATGATAAGAATGTGTTTAAATATTAAAACATATGACACAGTTGTTCTTTTAATTATTCTACAGTATTTGACTATATTATTATGTTTATTATGTACTGGGATATACATAGAAGCAGCCATTTTCAGCCTGCAGCTTGTTTTTCATTGACCCACAGCATGTTCCAAAAACATAAAATGAATTCATAATAATAAGTTATATGTGTCATGATAGGTTGGGACTTTGTTTATTTTGCTGGTGTTTCCTTCGCAGGACTCTTATTTTCAGTACATCCACCACTCCTCTAGTTTGAGTGCTGGCTCCCTCACTTATCTCTGATTGGCAATCAGGACACACCTGTCCCTGACTGCCAATCAGCAAGCCTCTCAAGTCAGCCTTATCAGTAGGACGTGGTTGGATCATTGTTTGTAACCACCCAGTCTTGCCTTTCTCATGGTGTTTTGCTTCCATGCATTCTTTGGTTTGCTTGCGCTTGTGATGAAATATATGGTTGCATGCGCTACGCCTGCAGTCTCTGCATCTTGGGGTTTAAGACTAACATAACCTATATGATTTGCGATTATACTCATGTGCTTTGTCAGCTGTAACACAAAGCTAAGATGTTATATTCAAAAAGCTTAGCATAAATTCCCCAACATTGGATTTGTCATGACCTGTCACTGTAGGTCATATCTTGTTTTGATTTTGTATTTTCGTACGCTCTGTGTTTTAGTTCCTGTTAAACGCTCTTATTTCTAGTTCTGACTTCCTGTTTTGTGTATTGCCTGGCAGTGACTATCTCCGCCTCTTAGTGCTGTTTCCCTCACCTGCTGGAAAATTGTTTCTTGTTAATGTGCTTAGTATTTGCTTTAGCTCGCTTTGCTAAACATGCACAGCTTCCTTGTGCTTTCTGTGCACTTCCCTGCTGCACTCTATTTTGGTATTTTTGGACATTAAATACTCATACCTGCACCTCGTCTTCTGTCTCCACATCTTGGGGTCACAACTACAGCAACAATGCGGCATTGTAACAGGATTATTTTATAAGCATCTTAATATACAAAAATAATTAAAGTAGACCCCACATACTTCACTTTTAGGCAGCGCCCGGCGGAAAAAGATTGGACACTCTAGTATTAGATATAAATGTATTATTATTATTACTATTGTTATAATATAGTTATTATTATTATTGGTAGAGTAAGTACACTGTAATGTGTGAAACTGGTGTCTAAACATGGAAGTGTAGCTCCTCCTCTGAATGCAAGTGCTTCTACAGCAGGAATACAAATACTGTATTACTACAAAATACAAAATCTGGCAGATGACTGCCAAATGTATATGCCAATTTCAAAAGGCCACGGCCCCCTGACACCCCTTCTCAACTGTCTATGTGATGTCAAGGCTTGGTTAGCCCAGAATTTCTTAATAATGAATGAGGGAAAAACGGAAATTTCAGTTTTTGGTCCGGCCCTCACTGACTTGGGACCATTGCAAAATTATGTGCGTCCCAAAGTCACCAGCCTTGGCGTCACTATAGACAGCGATTTTAAATTTGACAAACAAGTCAATGGCGTTTTAAAATCGTGTTTTTATCATCTTCGTCTTTTAGCAAAGGTAAAACCATTTTTATCTTTTAACCTTTTTGAACAAGTCGTGCATGCTTTTATTTCAAGTCGCCTGGACTACTGCAATGCACTTTATGCTGGCATTAGCCAAAAAGCTCTTTCCCGGTTGCAGTTAGTCCAAAACGCGGCAGCACGACTTTTAACAGGGGCCAGGAAACGCCAGCATATAACCCCAATTCTTCGGAGTTTGCACTGGCTCCCTGTTCATTTTAGAATTGATTTTAAATCCTTGCTGTTTGTTTTTAAAGCTTTACATGGACTGGCACCTCAGTATATCTCGGACCTCATCCAAATTTACACTCCTGCGCGCGCTCTGAGGTCCGAGAGCCAGCTCCAGCTCGTGGTGCCCAGGACGAGACTTAAAACCAGGGGAGACAGGGCCTTCTCTGTGGTCGGCCCTAAACTCTGGAACACTCTGCCCCTCCATGTTCAAACTGCTTCCACAGTGGAGTGTTTTAAGTCTCGTCTTAAGACCCACTTTTATTCTTTGGCTTTTAACACTACGTGAGTTGTGTGGTCTTCTGTCCTCTGTTGTCCTGTGTGGTTAGGTTTAGGGTTATAAATTTTGATGTCTATTTTACTGTTTTAATTGGTTTTACCCTTTAAAATCGTTTTTAATCATATTTATTTTTTATATTGTCTCTGTATTGGTTTTCTATTCATTTATTCTTTGTTTTTATTCAGTCATTGGTGTAGCATAATATTGTTTTTAATATTGTTTTTAATATCGTTTTTAACATGGCTGTGCAGCACTTTGGAAACATTCTTGTTGTGTAAATGTGCTATATAAATAAAGTGGATTGGATTGATTGGATTGGATTGAAGACACCAACACACTGCAGCTATTTTTTCCCCCATCTTTAAAAGTGTGTTTATATTATTTTATGTTGAGCTGTATAAAGGCCTGCTGAAATTATTTTTTTTTATTTAAACGGGGATAGCAGATCCATTCTATGTGTCATACTTGATCATTTCGCGATATTGCCATATTTTTGCTAAAAGGATTTAGTAGAGAACATCGATGATAAAGTTCGCAATTTTTGGTCGCTGATAAAAAAAAAGCCTTGCCTGTACCAAAAGTAGCGTGACGTCACAGGTTGAAGAGCTCCTCACATCTGCACATTGTTTACACCAGCAGCGAGAGAGATTCGGACCGAGAAAGCGATGATTACCCCATTAATTTGAGCGAGGATGAAAGATTTGTGGATGAGGAAAGTGAGAGTGAAGGATTAGAGTGCAGTGCAGGATGCCAGGGTGTATCTTTTTTCGCTCTGACCGTAATTTAGGTACAAAGTCTCATTGGATTCCACACTTTCTCCTTTTTCTATTGTGGTTCACAGATTTGTATTTTAAACCACCTCGGATACTATATCCTCTTGAAAATGAGAGTCGAGAACGCGAAATGGACATTCACAGTGACTTTTATCTCCATGACAAGACATCGGTGAAGCACTTTAGCTTCAGAGCTAACGTGATAGAACCGTGCTTAACTTCGGATAGAAACAGAAGAAACATGACACTGACTGGAAGGATAGACCGAAGGTCAACAATACTACTTTTACTTCTACTATCAGGAGACACCGAACCAAACCCTGGACCTGTAACCACACAGTTAATGCTGTCCCACCTGGCGAAGCCTAGCAATGCTGTTGCTAACGACGCCATAGAAGCTAACTTAGCTACGGGACCTCGACAGAGCTATGCTAAAAACATTAGCTCTCCACCTACGCCAGCCCTCATCTGCTCATCACCTCCTGTGCTCACCTGCGTTCCAGCGATCGACGCCGCGACGAAGGACTTCACCCGATCATCGGTGCGGTCAGCGGCTAGCGTCGGATAGCACGTCTGCTATCCAACTCAAAGTCCTCCTGGTTGTGTTGCTGCAGCCAGCCGCTAATACACCGATCCCACCTACAGCTTTCTTCTTTGCTGTCTTCATTGTCCATTAAACAAATTGCAAAAGATTCACCAACACAGATGTCCAGAATACTGTGGAATTATGTGGTGAAAACAGACGACTTAAGCTGGCCACCGTGCTATTCCAAAATGTCTTCTTCAACCCGTGACGTCACGCGCAAACGTCATTATACCGAGACGTTTTCAGCCGGATATTTCGCGTGAAATTTAAAATTGCACTTTATAAGTTAACCCGGCCGTATTGGCATGTGTTGCAATGTTAAGATTTCATCATTGATATATAAACTATCCGACTGCATGGTCGGTAGTAGTGGGTTTCAGTAGGCTTTTAAGTTAAAGTTAAGTTAAACTTAAAGTTAAAGTTAAAGTACCAATGATTGTCACACACACACTAGGTGTGGTGAAATTTGTCCTCTGCATTTGACCCATCCCCTTGAACACCCCCTGGGAGGTGAGGGGAGCAGTGGGCAGCAGCGTAGCCGCGCCCGGGAATCATTTTTGGTGATTTAACCCCCAATTCCAACCCTTGATGCTGAGTGCCAAGCAGGGAGGTAATGGGTCCCATTTTTATAGTCTTTGGTATGACCCGGCCGGGGTTTGAACTCACAACCTACCGATCTCAGGGCGGACACTCTAACCACTAGGCCACTGAAAAAAGCATAATGTTAAAAAAAACATATCATTAAAGAAAAATAATTGTCCTGTCATGGTATTAAAAACTTCAAAATGATCTGTCTAGGTTACACTTATCTTGGGGTCACAACTACAGCAACAATGCGGCATTGTAACAGGATTGTTTTATAAGCATCTTCTTATACAAAAAATATTAAAGTAGACACCACATACTTCACTTTTAGGCAGCGCCCGGCGGAAAAAGATTGGACACTCTAGTATTAGATATTAAGGTGTTATTATTATTATTGGTAAAAGTTCTTCTTTTTTTTATTATCATAATTATCATATTACACAGGACAGAAGCCTCATTTTAAATTACTGACAGAAAATAAAATGAACATATTTAACTAAATCAAAAACATGCAAAGGTATGACAACTATAAAAATATCCTTTTTTTTAATAGCAAATTTAAATGAAATATAAAAACACAGCAGCGACTGTTCAAAATTATATATTGGAAACAAATATTAAGATACAGATTTATATTTTACTGTAAGGGTCAGAATGTAGGAAAGAAATGAACAACATTAAATAGGAAGATGGAACAAAAAAAGCAGGGTAGAAGGACTGTCGTGTTTACATGTAATTAATGTCTTCATTATGAATCACACATTATACAAGACAATGAATCACACACCAAAGCACTAACCCTCCGATGAACTCCTCCAACACAAACACTAGGTCTCTCTGCTCATCTGTTCGTTCTTCTTCATCTGCATGACTACATCGCCTCCTTCTTTCACCGCCATCACTCCGCTTTTTTGAGATGTTCTCCAGGCTGCTGACTGATGATGAATATTGTTGGTGCTGCTTTTTGCTGCTCGCTTTGTCTCTCAGCTAGCAGGTTTAGTAAGAACTGCTCAACAATCTCAGCCTATTCGTGCGTACGTGTGTGTGTGTGTGTGTGTGTGTGTGTGTGTGTGTGTGTGTGTGTGTGTGTGTGTGTGTGTGTGTGTGTGTGTGTGTGTGTGTGTGTGTGTGTGTGTTTAATAAAACTCCCGTGGGTCGTGATGCTGCCGTGTGACCTGAGTGGTCAAGCTGTAAACATGAGGCCACTTCCATTCCCCCCCTAATGGCGTCTTTGGCTTTAATGAAATTCTCCTGCTTTTAAACAAAGTAGAAACTTTCTCGGCTGTGACCAGAATGAGCTTTACTCTCTCGGGAGATGAACAGAAATCCCACTGTCATTAAACGCCTCACGGATAAAAGTAGACATTTAGATGTAGTAATCGATCAATGTTTCCTGAAGTCTTTGCAACAATTGTTCTTTAAACCGACTGTCGTTCCGACCAAGCCTGGGTTTTATGCAGCCCTCTATTTAGTGCCTGTAGTTGACTTGTTGAATGTCTTTGGAAAGCTTAATTTGTTGAAATACAATGGATACATTTATAATTGACTGCAAAAAAATGATGGAATCACCAGACATGGAAGATGTTCATTCAGTTGTTTAATTGTGTAGATAAAAAAACAGTTCACAGACATTAGACAAAACTATAATCATTTCAAATGGAAACTTTCTGGCTTTAAGAAACACTAAAATAAATCAAGAATATAAATTGTGGTAGTCAATAACAGTTTCATTTTTAAATCAAGCAGTGTGAAAAATGTATGGACAATTGTGAAGAAAATTATGGAATAACTCTGTAAATGTTCATTTCTAAAGCCAACATCTACATAAACACTGCAGTTATAAAGGAGTTCTTACACCTTGAGAGCTGTTGCACTAGGTGGATTTACATGAATCATGGCTCCAAGACAAGAGATGTAAATTAAAACAAAGGAGGGGATTATTAAACTTCTTCAAGAAGGTAAATCATTGTGCAGTGTTGAAGAAGATGTTGATTGCTCACAGTCAGCTGTGTCTAAAATCTGGACCAAGTACAAACAACATGGGAAGGTTGTAAAAGGCAAGCATACTGAAGACCAAGGAAAACATCAAAGCGTCAAGACAGAAAACTTAAAGAAATCTGTCTTGAAAACAGAAAATGCACAGCAAAACAAATGAAGAACAAATGGTCGGAAACTGGAGTCATCGTCTGCGACCAAACTGTAAAAACCCGGCTAAAGGAAATGGGATTTAAATACAGAAAAGTTAAACGAGAGCCGTCATTAACAGCTAAACAGAAAAAAAAACAAAGTTCCAATGGGTTGAGGAAAAAGCAAACGTGGACTATGGATCACTGGATGGAAGTCAGGTTCAGTGATAAATCGCTAACCTGCATTGGGCTCGGTGATGATGCTGGAACTTTTATTTGGTGCCGTTCCAGTGAGATTTATGAAGACGACGGCCTGAAGAAAACATGCAAATTATTATACACTATAAAACAGTCATGATGATATAGGCTGCATGTCAAGTGTATCGGACGCCGAGATGAGCGGTCGCACCCTCTTTCGCTCCCGATCGGGAATCCAAACAACTGCTCGGATTATCCCACACTTCCTCCTTTTTCTACTGTGGATCACGGATTTATATTTTAAACCTCCTCGGATACTCTACCCTCTTGAAAATGAGAGTCAAGAACGCGAAATGGACATACACAGTGACTTTTATCTCCACGACAATACATCGGCGAAGCACCTTGGCTTTGGAGCTAACGTGTTAGCATCGTGCTAGTCTGCACATCGAGGCAGAAGAAACATGCCCCTGACTGGAAGGATAGACAGAAAGTCAATAATACTACTATTACTTCTACTATCAGGAGACACTGAACTCAACCCTGGACCTGCAACAACACGGTTAATGTTGTCCCGACTGGCAAAGACTAGCAATGCTACTGCTAGCGTCGCCATCGAAGCTAACTCGGCTACCGGCTCATCTCAGCTCAAGCTCACCTGTGCTCCAGCGGTCGGCGGCTCGGCGGAGGACTTCGCCCCGTTCATCGACACGGTCGGAGGCTCGGCGGCGGCGGTGGAGGACGACCCGGTCATCAGAGAAGGCAGCGACTCAGCGGCGGTGAACGACGCGGCGGCTGCGGTGGACGGCGACCCAGACATCGGTGATTGCGGGGAACTGCACGAGATGGCGGGGATCCACGCGGCCTCTCCCCGGTCCCAGACGGTCGAGGACGCGGCATACACAGGATTTAGAGGCGCCTTTACACAAACATTTTCGTTATTCTCTTTCTCTTTCTCTTTGTCTTCAAAAAAGCCCGCCAAAAGGAAACCCAACCCCACCCCCAGCAACCCTACCTGGCCTCCCTCTCACTCCCCCGCCCCTCCCCCTCCCTCTCCCTCTCCCTCTCCCTCTCCCTCTCCCTCCCCCTTCACCTGGAGGACGATCAATATGCCTCTCTCTCTCTCTCCTCTCTCTCCTTGCTCTTCAACTGCAACAGCAATAATAACCAACAATTTTTCTGGTCAGTACCACAACACAGCGGACTCTGATGCTCTTTTTGGTTCCAGTGGACTACACATCATCCACCTTAATGTGAACAGCCTCTCTGGAGCCAAACTCGACCAAATCAGAGAAATGTTCCTCAACACGAAGGTAAAAATCTTGTGTTTCTCCGAAACCAAATTTGATCAAAGTATTTCTGACTCAGAGATAGAAATACACAACTTTTCGGTTATCAGAAAGGATAGGAATAAACACGGTGGGGGCGTTTGTATGTATATTCACCAGGATATTAAATACATAACTTGCACTGATCTTAACCACAATGACCTGGAATCTGTGTGGGCGGAAATCAAATTTAAAAACGCTAAGCCGGTACTAATAGGGACTGTTTATAGACCCCCTAATCAGAGTTATTTCTATGGGGCTTTGGAAGAATGCTTGGCAGGGACAGACAACATGGAGAAAATGATAACTGGGGATCTGAACACAGATATTCAACGCAAAGATGCGCCTGTCTTCAGATCCTTCAGCAAGTTTTGTAATCTGCACGGTCTTTCCCAGCTAATAGCGCTACCCACAAGGGTGTGTGATTCCACCCAATCAACCATAGATCTCATTCTCACTTCAGACCGGCCCAAAATAAAAAATAGTGGGGTCATGATCTGTGGTCTTGGCGACCACTATCTAACCTTCTGCACCCGTAAAATAGCTAAAACTAAAGCCAATGGCCACATAACAGCCCAATCCAGATCCCTCAAAAATACTCCAATGACAATTTCAATTTAAAATTAGATGAGTGGGACTGGTCCCCTGTGCTGGCAAGCAACCTGGTCGATGTCGCTTGGGATCGCTTCAAAACTGCGTTCCTAAAGATACTAAATGACATGGCTCCCGTGAAAACAGTCAGGATCAAAGCCCGCTCGGAACCATGGATGAATCCGGACCTACTAGCTGCCATAAAAGACAGAGACAGGAAATACTCTGAATACCAAAAATGTAAAACAGAAGTAGATAAACAACCCAATAATATCAACCTCAAATTACTCCTTTCAACTCTCAAAAAGCAATGCAATAAATTAAGAAATAAGTCAACCAACCTGACTAAATCCTTAAAAAAAAATTACATTAACGACAAAATAGAGGAAAACACGAATAAGCCACGTGAGCTCTGGAAAATTCTCAACAACCAGCTTCCTGGTTGCAGCCAGAAACTTAAAACAAGACTCACCAACATCAGCATCAAGGAGGGTGACTCCCTCATTACAGACAAAATGGAGGTAGCTAGCAGACTTAACATCTTTTTCACCAGCATAGCCGCAACTCTTGTCAACAAGCTGTCCCACCACTCTGGTCGCTTTGGTGTAGAACACATTAAAGCCTTCTACAGAAAGCTAGGAGTATCCAACGATGATTTCAAATTAGAAATGGTCACAGCTGATGAGGTGTTTAAAAAATTGAGCGCGCTCCACCCTAACAAGGCCACCAGCCTTGATAATATTCCCTCCAGATTCCTCAGGGACTCTGCCTCCATCATTGCCCCGATCATCACGCACATAATAAACCTATCAATTACACAAGGCCAAGTACCAAAAGATTTTAAGATAGCAAGAGTAACTCCCCTCTTTAAAAAAGGAAGCAAATTGGAACCTGGCAACTACCGACCTGTTTCTATTCTCAGCTCCATTTCGAAAGTAATGGAGAAAATAGTTTATGAACAGGTCGATAGTTACCTTGCCACTAATAAACTCATGTACAAATTCCAATCCGGCTTCAGAACTAACCACTCCACTGACACATGCCTTCTCTATCTGACCGACCACATCAAACATGAGGTGGACGCGGGCAAATACTGCGGCATGGTCATGCTGGACCTTAAGAAGGCCTTTGGCACCGTTAACCACGCTTTACTGTTGGATAAGCTCAGAGCAATCGGATTTAACAAAACCTCATGGAGCTGGATGCAATCTTACTTGGAGGGGAGGGAGCAGGTGGTAGAGGTGAACGGCACCGTGTCCCCCCCCCCTCTCGGTGAGCTGTGGAGTCCCCCAAGGCAGTATATTGGGACCTTTACTGTTCCTAATATACATAAACGACATGTCATCGGCATGCGACTGTGAATTGTTTTTGTTTGCGGATGACTCGGCCTTGCTGGTATCCGACAAGGACAAGTCACAGGTGGAGAAAATCCTCAGTGCTGAGCTCTGTAGAACTTGCACCTGGCTCGCTGACAACAAGCTATCCATCCACTTGGGTAAAACAGAATCCATCCTGTTTGGGTCCCACATCAAACTTAAGAAAGTCAATGACTTCACCATAAAAGTAGGTGACATTGTCATCACCAGGAAAGATGAGGTCACCTACCTAGGTTCCATTCTAGAGGCTAACCTTTCCTGTGATAAAATGGCAACCAAGGTAATCAAAAAGGTTAACCAACGAACGAGATTTCTCTACAGAATTTCCTCTCTGGTCA
The DNA here is from genome assembly GCF_033978785.1 of Entelurus aequoreus. Lineage (NCBI taxonomy): Eukaryota > Metazoa > Chordata > Actinopteri > Syngnathiformes > Syngnathidae > Entelurus > Entelurus aequoreus. The sequence continues at coordinate 39,651,835 of NC_084734.1, forward strand.
ACAAAAGCACCTTGAGGATTCTGGCGGGAACTCTCGTTCAACCCTTTTTCGATTACGCATGCACCTCCTGGTACCCTAGCACCTCCAAAACCCTCAAATCTAAACTCCAAACATCTCAGAACAAGCTAGTCAGGTTACTTCTAGACCTCCACCCCAGATCCCACCTCATTCCTACCCACTTCTCTAAAGTGGGCTGGCTCAAGGTGGAGGACAGAGTTAAACAACTTGCACTGAGCCTAGTCTATAAAATCCGCTACACCTCCCTGATACCGAAGTACATGTCAAACTACTTCCTTAACGTAAATGACCGCCATAACCACAACACCAGGGGGTGCTCCACTAACCACGTTAAACCCAGATTCCGAACTAACGAAGGTCTTAACTCATTCTCTTTCTATGCCACATCAACGTGGAATGCGCTCCCAACAGGTATAAAAGAAAGGGCATCTCTATCTTCCTTCAAAACCGCAATAAAAGTTCACCTCCAGGCAGCTACAACCCTAAACTAACACCCTCCCCGGATTGCTAATAATCAAATGTAAACAATCAAATGCAGATACTTTTTCTCTTTCTTATGCCTTCTGATCTCTCTCTCTCTCTCTCTCTCTCTCGCTCTCTCTCTCTCTCTCTCTCTCTCTCTCTCTCTCTCTCTCTCTCTCTCTCTCTCTCTCTCTCCTCTCTCTCTCTCTCTCTCTCTATGTCCACTACTTGATGTCCATACCCCCCCCCACACCCCTGATTGTAAATAATGTAAATAATTCAATGTGATTATCTTGTGTGATGACTGTATTATGATGATAGTATATATGATAGTATATATCTGTATCATGAATCAACAATTTAAGTGGACCCCGACTTAAACAAGTTGAAAAACTTATTCGGGTGTTACCATTTAGTGGTCAATTGTACGGAATATATACTTCACTGTGCAACCTACTAATAAAAGTCTCAATCAATCAATCAAAAAGTCAGGTAATGTTCACTGGGGAGATGGCTGTCATCACATCTTCATTAAAAGCACACGTTTACATTAACATTCTGGACCCTTTTTTGTTCCATCAATCGAAAGGATGCTTGGGAATGATGACATCATTTTTCAAGATGATAATTCATCTAGCCATGAAGCAAAAACTGTAAAAACTTTCCTTAAAGGCCTACTGAAATTAATTTTTTTATTTAAACGGGGATAGCAGATCCATTCTATGTGTCATACTTGATCATTTCGCGATATTGCCATATTTTTGCTGAAAGGATTTAGTAGAGAACATCGACGATAAAGTTTGCAACTTTTGGTCGCTGATAAAAAAAAGCCTTGCCTGTACCGGAAGTAGCGTGACGTCACAGGTTGAAAGGCTCCTCACATTTCCCCATTGTTTACACCAGCAGCCAGAGCGATTCGGACCGAGAAAGCGACGATTACCCCATTAATTTGAGCCAGGATGAAAGATTCGTGGATGAGCAACGTGAGAGTGAAGGACCAGAGTGCAGTGCAGGACGCATCTTTTTTCGCTCTGACCGTAACTTAGGTACAAGCTGGCTCATTGGATTCCACACTTTGTCCTTTATCTATTGTGGATCACGGATTTGTATTTTAAACCACCTCGGATACTATATCCTCTTGAAAATGAGAGTCGAGAACGCGAAATGGACATTCACAGTGACTTTTATCTCCACGACAATACATCGGCGAAGCACTTTAGCTACGGAGCTAACGTGATAGCATCGGGCTTAACTGCAGATAGAAACAAAAGAAATAAACCCCTGACTGGAAGGATAGACAGAAAATCAACAATACTATTAAACCATGGACATGTAACTACACTGTTAATGCTTTCCAGCCTGGCGAAGCTTAACAATGCTGTTGCTAACGATGCCATTGAAGCTAACTTAGCAACCGGAACTCACAGAGCTATGCTAAAAACATTATCTATCCACCTACGCCAGCTCTCATATGCTCATCAACACCCGTGCTCACCTGCGTTACAGCGATCGACGGAGCGACGAAGGACTTCACCCGATCATAGATGGGGTCGGCGGCTAGCGTCAGATAGCGCGTCTGCTATCCAAGTCAAAGTCCTCCTGGTTGTGTTGCTACAGCCAGCCACTAATACACCGATCCCACCTAAAGCTTTCTTCTTTGCAGTCTTCATTGTTCATTAAACAAATTGCAAAAGATTCACTAACACAGATGTCCAGAATACTGTGGAATTTTGCGATGAAAACCGAGCTTTTTGTATTGGATACAATGTGTCCGAATACTTCCGTTTCAACGATTGACGTCACGCGCATACGTCATCATACATAGACGTTTTCAACCGGAAGTTTAGCGGGAAATTTAAAATTGCACTTTATAAGTTAACCCGGCCGTATTGGCATGTGTTGCAATGTTAAGATTTCATCATTGATATATAAACTATCAGACTGCGTGGTCGGTAGTAGTGGGTTTCAGTAGGCCTTTAAAGAAAGATACATAATGTCAATGTCATGGCCTGTAAATAGTCTGGATCTCAAACCAATTGAAAATATGTGATGGAAATTGAAAACATTTTCTGTGACAAGACTCCAACCTGCAAAGCTGATCTGACAACAACAATCAGGGAAAGTTGCAACAAGATTGATGAAGAGTTAGGAATTAAGTGATTCCATATTTTATTTCACTCTGCTGGTTCTAAAAATGTATCTGTTTCTGACTACCACAATTTATTTTCTTAATTTCTTTAAGTGTTTCTTATTGCCAGAAAGTTGCCATTTGAAGTGACCATAGTTTTGTGTCACGTCTGTGAGGTTTTTGTTTTCTACAAAATCAAACAAACTGAATGAACACCCTCCAATTTTGGTGATTCCATCATTTTTTATTATGGGTTGTAATTTTATCCTTAAAAATGAAGCCCGAGTAGAGTTTCAAAAACACTAGCTTCAGTTTGTGTATGGATGAATAAAAATACACTTTTTAGATTGTGTTCTAAGATATGTGCACCATAATCTTGTTTCAAACCTTTTTTAACAACAGAACTTGAAGTAATTGACTCACAAATGTTGTTTCTAGAACTACCTTTGACGAAGGTTTTCATAGTCGAGTCTGATCCGTTAAATTTTGTCTAAAGTCAAAGATCAATTTTTTGCGAGCCTGTGTGCTACATGTACTGTATGCTAGCAAGTCTACTAGAAGACAATCAAATTTAAAATAGCCTTTCTAATGCTGACAACATGGGATGGCATAGAATAGACGTAAATGTTTCCCACAATGGGGTAATTACGTTGTTGCAGTGCAGGTTTTTAAATACAGTAACAGAAGTAAAATGCAATGAAAAACAAAAAGCTAATAATAAATACTACATTTTGCACACTAATATATATAGATAAAAGATATAATAAAACAAAACACACTAACATCCGTTTTGAAAAAAAAAAACGTACCGGTAATCACATACGCGCTTTGTAAAGTCGTATGGCTGTGGGCAGAAAGGACCTGTGGTAGTGCTTCTTCTTGCACTGAGGATGTAACAGTCTAATGCTGAAGGAGCTACTCATGTCAACTCATGGCCTCACAGTGCCGTGCATGGGGTGAGAGGGATTGGACATTATGGATGTCAGTTTGGTCAGCATTCTTCTTTCAGCCACTTCCTCAACGCTGTCTAGTGGGCCTCCTAGGACAGAGTCAACTCTCTTAATCAGCTTATTAAATCTGTTCCTGTCCCAGATCGTGCTGACCCCACCCCAGTAAACGACAGCAGCAGTGACCCGCATACCTCGGAGGACCTCAGTCTCTTCAAGGGGTGTCGGCGACTTTGCCTTCTTGTACACAGCGTTGACATTGTGAGTCTAGTCCAGTTTATTGTTGAGGTGAACACCCAGGTATTTAAATGAGTCCAATATTTCTATATGTGATCCCTGAATCACAAGCTCTGTTGTTTCACTGGTGTTCAGGTGCAAGTGATTACGTGCACACCAGTCAAGGAAGCCTGAGATGACTCCTCTGTATTCCTGCTCGCTCATCTTAGACCAGGGGTGTCAAATTCATTTTATATCGGGGCCAAAAATCTACTCCCAAAAGGGCCGGACTGCAGTTTATTTCATTAAAGAATTTCAGGTTAATTTTTATACTTAGCAAACTAATCCAGCACTCGGGCCGTACGTTTGACACCCCTGTCTTAGACACACATCCCACCACTGCGGAGTTGTCCGAGAACTTCTGCAGATGGCAGCGGTTGGAGTCATGCCTAAAGTCTGAGGTATAGAGCGTGAACAGGTAAGGTGAGAGCACCGTCCTTTAGGTAGCCCCTGTGCTGCAAACAACCGCACCGGATGAACAGTCACGCAGCTTCACGTACTGCGGCCTCTTGATGAGGTAATTAATGATTCATGCAGCCAGGTGATGGTCCTTTCCCGCCTCTTCCAGTTTCACCCGCAGCAGTGCCAGCTGGATGGTGTTGAAAGCACTGAAGAAATGACAGAGAATAGGACTCTCACCGCACGTCCCGTGGTCTCCATGTGGGTGAAGGTCCTGATGCTTGGCCAGTGAGCAAACTGCAAGGGGTCCATGGCTGACACTGTCTGCGTGCAAAGGTGGCTAAGGATGGTCCGCTCCATGGTCTTCATGAGGTGGGAGGTCAGGGCAACAGGTCTGAATTGACACTTGTTTTATAGTTCTGGACCTAAAATGATGTCTACAGGTATAATCCCCCAAAATAGACACTAGTGATTTTAGGCTTGTTTTTTAAAAATGAGAATCGATCCTGAATCGCACAACGTGAGAATTGCGATTCGAATTCAAATCGATTTTTTCCCACACCGCTAGTAGTAACACGCTACATTTACTCCGTTACATCTACTTGAGTAACTTTTGGGATAAATTGTACTTCTAAGAGTAGTTTTAATGCAACATACTTTTACCTTTACTTGAGTATATTTATAGAGAAGAAACACTACTTTTACTCCGCTCCATTTATCTACATTCAGCTCGCTACTCGCTACTGATTTTTATCGATCTGTTAATGCACGCTTTGTTTGTTTTGGTTTGTCAGATCAAAGTAGGCTCTATGCATGCCTGCGTTTCACCAATCAGATGCAGTCACTGGTGACGTTTGACTCCGTTTCACCAATCAGATGCAGTCACTGGTGACGTTGGACCAATCAAACAGAGCCAGGCGGTCACATGACAAGTTGAAAAACTTATTCGGGTGTTACCATTTAGTGGTCAATTGTATGGAATATGTACTGTACTGTGCAATCTACTAATAAAAGTTTCAATCAATCAATCAAAAGTGTGAAGGAAAAAAGACACTTTTTTTATTTGCCGCCAATGTATTTCTTGTAAAGTGTATAAAAACGAATATGGAAGCTGGACAAATAAGATGCCAAAAACCAACCACTTTCATGTGGTGTTAGACAGAATGGAGGAACTTTTTTTCTCTTCCATTTGAAAATGTGGACGTTATCAGCACTGCTGTCTGATTCCAATCAATGCAAGTCTTTAGAATCAGGTAATACTCCAACTTATATTCTTTTCTTCATGAAAGAAAATAATCTATATGTTAAACATGCATGTATATTCATTAAAACACCTTTAACATGTGAACAAAAACAGCAAAATAAATCAATATAAAATATATATTGTATATGATATGTGTGTATATGTATATATGAGGTAGATCACCTCGACTTGGTCATTTTTTAAGTAATTGATTAACGTTGAAAAACCATTTAGTGGTCAATTGTACGGAATATGTACTGTACTGTGCAATCTACTAATACAAGTTTCAATCAATCAATCAATGAATGCCTACTGAGCCTATGGTGCTGTTAAGTTATTGTGGCTCAATTTGCCTTATTTTTTATTTTATTTTAATGTATTATTATTTAATATGTATTATTATTTAGTTGCTTAAGAGATATTCCTGGCTCTGAATTTGCTCATTACTATTTTTATGTTTTTGTGCATTATTTGACTCATTACTTTTACTTGAGTAATAAATCTCTAAAGTAACAGTACTCTTACTTGAGTACAATTTCTAGCTACTCTACCCACCTCTGATGCTTTGTCACTAGGGATGGACAACGGATCTGGTACTTTCTTTGGTACCGACCGAAACCAGCCGGTGGCGAGTACTTGCTAGCACTTGAGCGGAAAACAGGCGATTTCAAAGCGGACATGCTCTTAGTAATCTTGCAACTCATAAATGTTTCATGACAAAAACCCAACCATGCCAAGTAGAAAACGCTCTAAAGTGTGGCTCGTCTTTTCCCAATGCGATGCCGATGCAAATTGCGCTCGTTGCTTTTGTGACGCTAAAATCAAGGCAAGTGGCGGGAATACTTCCAATCTGAGGAAGCTCCTGGATGAACACAGGACTTTTCTCCTAGATGAAGAGTGCAGCCAAGTTATATGTATGGCTGCAAATCCTGAATTTGGCACCTTTAGCGACTCGGCTTCAGCCAATAACACGGGGGAAGAAATGGCGTTAACATTTGTTGACGATAATAGCAACAGTTAGAAAATAAATGAATGGATATTACCAAACATCTTCGACAATCAAAGCATGATCATAACAATCCACATTTTGTGTTATTTATGCATTAAACTGTTATTTAAAGTTAAAGTTAAAAGTTAAAGTACCACTTATAGTCACACACACACTAGGTGCGGTGAAATTATCATCTGCCTTTGACCCATCCCCTAGTTCCACCTCCTTGGAGGTGAGGGAAGCAGTGAGCAGCAGCGGTGGCCGCGCTCGGGAATCATTTTGATGATTTAACCCCCAATTCCAACCCTTGATGCTGAGTGCCAAGCAGGGAGCTCCTCTGAATGCAAGTGCTCCTAAAGCAGGAATACAAATTCTGTATTTATACAAAGTACAAAATCTACACCAACACACAGTAGGCATTTTTTATTTTTTTATTAGTGCTATTAAATCCTGTTTGTCCTTTTTGTGTTGAGCTGTTTAAAAAAGCATGAACTTTAAAATACATTTCATTAAAGCAAATTGTCTGTTCACAGTGTTAAAACTTGAAAATGATCTGTCTAGGGTACACTTATTAATGATGAAAAATTATGTTTATCTGTGATTAATCACGATTAATTGTGAGCTAACAATGAACGAAATGTGATTAATCGCAATTAAATATCTTAATCATCTGACAGCCCTAGTTAGAACATTTAGCTTTTTCTCATTACATACCATTTTTTGCTGTTTTTTATTACGTTTTTACAGTTTTGTTTTTTGCTTTGGTTGTCACAGCTGAGATAGGCTCCAGCACCCCGCGACCCCAAAAGGGACAAGCGGTAGAAAATGGATGGATGGATGGATGGATGGGACAAACACCAAACTTAGACCCTACACACAGAGCTCTGCAAATCCATTGTCACACACCCAGCGGAAAATGACAAACAACACATGCAGAGCAGAACTAGGACAATACCCACTAATTAAAAATTCAAAAGATAGAGCGCCTAAATTTTACGACCACTTCAAAGAAAGTGACCCTGACACGCTCCACAACAAAGCACTTGCATATAGAGAGACCCTAGAGCAGGGGTCGGCAACCCACGGCTCCGGAGCGCCTCTCTCTCTCTCTCTCTCTCTCTCTCTCTCTCTCTCTCTCTCTCTCTCTCTCTCTCTCTCTATATATATATATATATATATATATATATATATATATATATATATATATATATATATATATATATATATATATATATATATATATATATATATATATATATATATATATATATATATGTACTGTATATATATACTGTATATATATATATATATATAATATATATATATATATATATATATATATATATATATATATATATATATATATATATATATATATATATATATATATATATATATATATATATATATATATATACATACAACGTAAACCATCAGTCATTTTTGTTTTATACAAAATAGAAAACAAGTTCAAAAAAATGATAAAAGTCAGGGTTTTTTAGCAATCGCTTTTCCAAAGTTTGATAGTTTTGTTGTTTTCTAGCGTAAGTAAACCATTGGCCAACCAAAAAGTAACCACAGAACACTATACGGTATAGTGTTCTATTAGGTATTGTTTTTTTTGTTGTTTTTGTTTTTGTTTTTTTGTCATAAAAAAATACAATCATGCATGCTTACGGACTGTATCCCTTGCAGACTGTATTGATATATATTGATATATAATGTAGGAACCACAAATATTAATAACAGAAAGAAACAACCCTTTTGTGTGAATGTTTTATGTTGATTTAATAATTTATTGTTTTTATCACCGGGCCGCGGGCCGGTGGTTGGGGACCACTGCCCTAGAGAGATGACCCCTCAGACAGCTGGTTCAGGAACTCTGTGTACATACGCAAATTAGGCAACCAAATATAAACCCCACTGGACTGAATAAAACCATAAGAAAATAAAAACTATCTGATACACAGGAAAGAAACAGATTAAATTAGAATGCTATTTGGCCCTCAACAGAAAATACATGAAACTGACCCAAGGCTAAGGAAATCCTTGACTTGGTACAGACTCAGTGAACACAGCCTTGCCATCGAGAGAGGCTGTCACAAACAGACCTGGCTCTCAAGAGAAGACAGAGGTGGAAACAGAGCTACACTTTCTAACTACCTGCCAACTATACCAAAACATCAGAGACACATACTTCCCACGGATCACAAACAGCCAAAAAGACTTTGAGAACATGACAAATAACAAGAAAATCCAATATCTTCTGGGTGAACTACGGGAATGTGCAAACACAAGATTTGTAAACTGCTGCGACAAGAAAATATTATCCACCGCGACACAACCACCATAAAGACTATAAAACATCAGCATACTTAGGCTGCAATGTACAGAAGCCTTGTACAAAGACACTGTAGGCCTACAGCACTTGAAAGACAAAGTGCTCGCAAGTTGACAAGTTATTCAAGATTGTCTTTGTGTATCTGCACAGCTACAATTGCTTAGCCCTAACGTACTGTACGTAATATTTTAACTCTCATTTTGTGTTTAGTATTGTTTGGCACAGGTTCTTTGGCAATGAAAATGTATATTTCCCATGCCATTAAAGGCCTACTGAAATGATTTTTTTTAAATTTAAACGGGAATAGCAGATCCATTCTATGTGTCATACTTGATCATTTCGCGATATTGCCATATTTTTGCTGAAAGGATTTAGTAGATAAAATCGACGATAAAGTTCGCAACTTTTGCTCGCTGATAAAAAAAGCCTTGCCTGTACCGGAAGTAGCGTGACGTCACAGGAGGTAATATTCCTCACAATTTTCCTTTGTTTACAATGGAGCGAGAGAGATTTGGAGCGACAAAGCGACAATTACCCCATTAATTTGAGCGAGGATGAAAGATTCGTGGTTGAGGAACGTTAGAGTGAAGAACTAGAGGCAGTGCAGGACGTATCTTTTTTCGCTCTGACCGTAACTTAGGTACAAGGGCTCATTGGATTCTACACTCTCTCCTTTTTCTATTGTGGATCATGGATTTGTATTTCAAACCACCTCGGATACTATATCCTCTTGAAAATGAGAGTCAAGCACGCGGAATAGACATTCAAAGTGACTTTTATCTCCACGACAATACATCGGTGACACACTTAGCTACTGAGCTAACGTGATAGCATCGTTCTCAAATGCAGATAGAAACAAAATACATAAATCCCTGACTGGAAGGATAGACAGAAGATCAACAATACTATTAAACCATGTACATGTAACTACACGGTTAATAATTCTCAGCCTGGTAAAGCTTAACAATGCTGTTGCTAACGACGCTAAGGCTAATTTAGCAACTTAGCAACCGGACCTCACAGAGCTATGATAAAAACATTAGCGCTCCACCTACGCCAGCCAGCCCTCATCTGCCCATCATCAGCCATGCTCACCTGCGTTCCAGCGATCGACAGCGCGACGAAGGACTTCATCCGTGGGTTTGGCGGCTAGCATCGGCTAGGCGTCTGCTAAGTAAGTAGTCCTTGTTGTGTTGCTACAGCCAGCCGCTAATACACCGATCGATCCCACCTACAACGTTCTTCTTTGCAGTCTCCATTGTTCATTAAACAAATTGCAAAAGATTCAACAACACAGATGTCCAGAATACTGTGGAATTATGAAATGAAAACAGAGCTTGTTGTATAGGATTCTCCGGGCTCCGAATACTTCCCTTGTCCTCGTGACGTCACACGCATACGTCAGCATAATAAAACGTTTTTAACCGGAAGTGTGGCGGGAAATTTAAAATTGCACTTTATAAGTTAACCCGGCCGTATTGGCATGTGTTGCAATGTTAAGATTTCATCATTGATATATAAACTATCAGACTGCGTGGTCGGTAGTAGTGGGTTTCAGTAGGCCTTTAAGCTCATTTGAATTGAATTGACAAAATGACATCATAGTGTTGTTGTTTATTGAGTATGTCATAGTCCGTTCCAAATCATACATATAGTACATAATATACATACATACAGTATCTCCAGTGAACAGTCTTGTGCTCAATGGGAATAGTATTATTTCACAAAAAAGAAAAGAAATTTGAATTTATAAGATAAAATAAAATTAAACATATTACAAAATGGTAATGGAAGGAAGTACAACATTTTTTAACCCCCCCCCCCCCCCTTTTTTTTTTACATAGTAAAGATTAATGATCGCTATTTTTAATTTTTTTCTATTTTTTTTATGACCGGTAGCTCCTGATCGACGTCATGGGCACCCCTGAATTAAATAAACTATCCATCCATTTTCTACTGCCTGTCCCTTACGGCAGTAATCCCCAACCACCGGGCCGCGGCCCGGTTTCCGGTCCGTGGATCGATTGGTACCGGGCCGCACAAGAAATAAAAAAACATAAATATTTTTTATTTTTTACACCAACCTAAAAAAACCTCCCTCCCCCATTTACACTCATTCACACTCAATCGCACAAAAGGATTGTTTCTTTCTGTTATTAATATTTCTGGTTCCTACATTATATATCAATATATATCAATACTGTCTGCAGGGATACAGTCCGTAAGTACACATGATTGTATTTTTTTATGACAAAAAAAAAAAAAAAAAAAAAAAAAAAAACCCTGGTCCGTGGGAAACATTTTCAAGCGTTGACCAGTCCGCAGTTACAAAAAGGTTGGGAACCACTGCCTCACGGGGTCGCAGGGGATGCTGGAGCCTATCTCAGCTGCACACGGGCGAAGGGCGGGGTACACCCTGGACAAGTCGCCACCTCATCACAGGGCCAACACAGCTAGCCCTGTGTGTGCACTCACATGCACACACTTGGGCCCATTTAGTGTTGCCAATCAACCTATCCCCAGGTGCATGTCTTTGGAGGTGGGAGGAACCCGGAGTACCCGGAGGGAACCCACGCAGTCACGGGGAGAACATGCAAACTCCACACAGATAGATCCCGAGCCCAGGATCGAACCCAGGATCTTGGTATTGTGAGACACGTGTACTATACCCTGTGTCAAAATGTTGCGTAGATTATGTTTTACAGACCATCTCGCGCAAAGCTCTTTGGGTAAACCTCTTCCATATATGGCGATATATGCGGGGACATAACTCAGGCAAAATATGTCTGTGAAGTCTAAAATGACAAACGTGGGAGGGAGGCTTTCTGCCTGAGCGAACTGATCAAAGCTACACCCAATGGTGTCACATTTACAGCGAGTCCACTAAGACCGATGGTGGGCTTCAGCTCAACCGAGGCAAGTGGGGGCAAGACATCCTTCGTGTCCAACTGATGGGCTAAGGTCTGGTTCCGCATCTCCCTTCTCGTCGGATGGCTGCTTTTTCGTTCTTCTGATTGGACAAAGTGCGCATGACAGACATTGAATGTGTTTTCATATTTTGTCTTAAAACTACACTTGTATTTTTAACACTAGACTCTCATCTTCGTCAGTGTTAGTAGCAAAAAAACAACAACCCCGGTCCGTGGGACAAATTTTCAAGCATTGACCGGTCCACAGTTACAAAAAGGTTGGGGACCACTGCCTTACGGGGTCGCAGGGGATGCTGGAGCCTATCTCAGCTGCATTCGGGCGGAAGGCGGGGTACACCCTGGACAAGTCGCCACCTCATCACAGGGCCAACACAGATAAACAGACAACATTCACACTCACATTCACACACTAGGGCCCATTTAGTGTTGCCAATCAACCTATCCCCAGGTGCATGTCTTTGGAGGTGGGAGGAAGCCGGAGTACCCGGAGGGAACCCACGCAGTCACGGGGAGAACATGCAAACTCCACACAGAAAGATCCAGAGCGCAGGATCGAACCCAGGACCTTCGTATTGTGAGGCAGACGCACCAACCCCTCTCCCACCAGTTAACAATATACTGACTGAGCTCTCTTGAATATCTGTCTCTAACCTCAAATATGACAGCTTCACAAAAACTTGAAAAATATCATATATTGGTATTTTTCTCCATTTTGTTTCTAAACTACTTCAACCTATAACTTACACATACCATATATTTGTTATATTTTGGGGATATTAACTAGAGATGTCCGATAATATCGGCCTGCCGATATTATCGGCCGATAAATGCTTTAAAATGTAATATCGGAAATTATCGGTATCGTTTTTTTTATTATTGATATCGTTTTTGTTTTTTTTGGTTTTGTTTTTTAAATCAACATAAAAAACACAAGATAAACTTACAATTAGTACACCAACCCAAAAAACCTCCCTCCCCCGTTCACACTCATTCACACAAAAGGGTTGTTTCTTTCTGTTATTAATATTCTGGTTCCTACATTATATATCAATATATATCATTACAGTCTGCAAGGGATACAGTCCGTAAGCACACATGATTGTGCGTGCTGCTGGTCCACTAATAGTACTAAACTTTAACAGTTAATTTTACTCATTTTCATTAATTACTAGTTTCTATGTAACTGTTTTTATATTGTTTTACTATATTTTTTATTCAACAAAATGTTTATGTTATTATTTTTTTTAAAAAGGACCTTATCTTCACCATATACCTGGCTGTCCAAATAAGCCATAATAATGTGTTGATTCCACGACTGTATATATCCTGGGTATGACTCAAAACTGCATCCGGTGATGGGGCTTCAGTTCGGGAGTTCTGGAGTTTTGGGGAAGGTGGAGTTACCCCTCAGTCATCATTGCTCCCAGGTCCACTCTGACCCGGGGTGGTAGTACCTGTCAGGGTCCCAGCTATGGGTTAAATAGCATTTCAAAGACCTCAACGGTGGAAGTGGCGGAGGATGACACTGCATGTCACAACGGCACTAAAGGCGGATGAAGGCTGCAACAGAGGGTGGTCTCCAGTCGTCATGGATCCATGCCACTGGATCAAGGCCCCTCTCTGCCAAGGACCGTGTGGTGGCTGCAGGCGCATCAGTCTCCCCACGCTAAAAGACGTCACGCGCAGGCGTCCTCCCGAATGGGACTACGAGTGACTGCCGATGATGATGATATATCGATATCGGTTGATATCGGTATCTGTTGATATCGGTATGGGTAATTAAAAGTTGGCCAATATCGGAATATCGGATATCGGCAAAAAGCCATTATCGGACATCCCTTATATTAACCCTTTAATACATTGTATATCAAATAAAACTCCCCCAAGTTAAATAATAAAACACACCCCTCCAGAAATAGTCATTTTTCTGTATGCTTGAGTGAGACAACAGTAGTGCTGTGTGGTGGACAAATATATATTGTCTAAATTGAAATGTAACACTCAAAATATCATGAGATTATGTTAAAGGAGATTTTTTTTTCATTTGACCTATCATTCACAATCCTTATAAGAGACAAGAAGACACATTTTTTATTATTTTTTGCATTATAACATAGTATAACAATCGGCTTGTTCTTGGTGGCTAGCAATGCAGCTAAAATAATAGCAATTGTTTCTACCTCAAATCACTTTAAATATGCATTCAAAAACTGTCAACAATACTTCATTTACGTTCTGTAACCTGTGTAATAACTAAGCTGTAGCGACATTGTTATTTTAAGAGAGTACACTGAGGAACTCTTTTTCTATCGTCGTAACACATCGGCGTGCTACGGTATTAGCCGTAAAAGAAGAGATACGCTGTGATACGACACCAATTTGTACTGACTGAAAAACATGAACAATCATATTACAGTATCTGCTCACATTTCATGTCTTGTTTGAACACAGCTAACTTGACAGCGTATGCACTGTAGTGCACATATATGTGTTGCATGTATCATGATCAATAGTATAGTGACTTACTCGATGGACAGTTGTCCGTTTAGTCCAGCTGGCCGGGGATGTGTCCAGTTGATTTGGGTAGACAATCCATTAATTCAGCATAGCTTGGCTCAAAGTTCCAGATTTGCAGCGTGACCATGTCGCCTCTCGGCTTCCGTCTACTCCAACGTTTCAGCCTCTTCTTCGCACTCGCTTCTATAGGCAGCAATTCATCCTCCTTATATTTAGTTTCAAAAATACAGTATAAGGTTGTGAATCCTCATTTGTCCAAAAGTCATCTTCTTGTCTGTTACCAAGTCTGCCATGATTAGAAGACACACACGCCTTTGTTTCCGACAGTAGGAACACACATTTGTTGCAGGAAGTCAGATGTGAGCTGCTATGGGAATAGAAATCAATGCGTTGAAGAAATCATTTGCCCCCCCTCCCCCACCACCATTGATTAAAACGCCCAAAATACGATAAATATTGTACATATTACATAATTTTGAACTTGTCTGTTACTACATTATATATAAACTTGCAGTGTGAATATAAAACATTAATGGAGGGTTTTGAAGTTGTTTTAGAGGGTTTTGAAGGCTACAACGGCATTAGCTGCATCTTTCAAGTGTTTTTTTTTATCATCTTTAAAATCCTAAACAAAAAAAAAAAAGTGTTCTTGTCTCTCCTAATGATTGAGAATGATAGGCAAAATTCCCCCCAAAAAGTGCAGTTCCCCTTTAAGAGAAACGTGAGACCAACAAATGACACATTTTTAAATGGGACATTATGGGCCATGAGTGTGTTGCTTTTTGTGCAGTTTTGCCAAAAGATAATTTGAAGAGTCAAAGTGATCTTAAGATCATTTGAATTGCTTGTCCTTATTGACAAAGGGAAGGATTGATGTCAAAAAGGAGTAAAAGTACAAAAAAATATTTATTGTCTTATTGTTTCTAGGAGAGCTCAAACGTTGGTGTGAGGCATCGCTATCAGTTTCATCTAGCACACTGCAGCTCTTTTCAGATGTGGCTGTAAAAGCGTGGTGGAGATGGCAAGGCCACGAGGAGTCACGTCAGAAAGACGCCGCACTTCCCTCAGACAAAATGGATGATAAGGCGGATGAAAAAAAACAGCGGAGAGAGGATTAGAAATGTATAAGCTCTCCCGGGAAAAATGATGAAAGTCTGGGTAGCCGAGAAATGCAATCTGCGTCACGGCTTTGTAATCCTCTCACATTTACGTTTTCAGCCTTTTCCATTGTAAGAAGACACATTAATGATACGCTGGAACCCATTTATGTCCATATTACGTTGATAAGCTGTTGTCTAACACAGGGGTTCTTAAAGGCCTACTGAAACCCACTACTACCGACCACGCAGTCTGATAGTTTATATATCAATGATGAAATCTTAACATTGCAACACATGCCAATACAGACGGGTTAACTTATAAAGTACAATTTTAAATTTTCCGCTATACTTCCGGTTGAAAACGTCTATGTATGATGACGTATGCGCGTGACGTCAATCGTTGAAACGGAAGTATTCGGCCCCATTGAATCCAATACAAAAACCTCTGTTTTCAACTCAAAATTCCACAGTATTCTGGACATCTGTGTTGGTGAATCTTTTGCAATTTGTTTAATGAACAATGAAGACTGCAAAGAAGAAAGTTGTAGGTGGGATCGGTGTATTGGCGGCGGACTACAGCAACACAACCAGGAGGACTTTTAGATGGATAGCAGACGCGCTAGCCGCCGACCTCACCTTGACTTCCTCCTTCTCCGGGCCGCCGACCGCATCTATGATCAGGTGAAGTCTTTCGTCGCTCCGTCGATCGCTGGAACGCAGGTGAGCACGGGTGTTGATGAGCAGATGAGGGCTGGCGTAGGTGGATAGCTAATGTTTTTAGCATAGCTCTGTGAGGTCCCGTTGCCAATTTAGCTTCAATGGCGTCGTTAGCAACAGCATTGTTAAGCTTCGCCAGCCTGGAAAGCATTAACCGTGTATTTACATGTTCATGGTTTTATAGTATTGTTGATTTTCTGTCTATCCTTCCAGTCAGGGGTTTATTTCTTTTGTTTCCATCTGCATTTAAGCACGATGCTATCACGTTAGCTCCGTAGCTAAAGAGCTTCGCCGATGTATTGTCGTGGAGATAAAAGTCACTGTGAATGTCCATTTCGCGTTCTCGACTCTCATTTTCAAGAGGATATAGTATCCGAGGTGGTTTAAAATACAAATCCGTGATCCACAATAGAAAAAGGAGAAAGTGTGGAATCCAATGAACCCTTGTACCTAAGTTACGGTCAGAGCGAAAAAAGATATGTCCTGCACTGCACTCTAGTCCTTCACTCTCACGTTGCTCATCCACAAATCTTTCATCCTCGCTCAAATTAATGGGGTAATCGTCGCTTTCTCGGTCCGAATCGCTCTCGCTGAATTATAAACAATGGGGAAATGTGAGGAGCCTTTCAGCCTGTGACGTCACGCTACTTCCAGTACAGGCAAGGCTTTTTTATCAGCAACCAAAAGTTGCGAACTTTATCTTTGATGTTCTCTACTAAATCCTTTCAGCAAAAATATGGCAATATCGCGAAATGATCAAGTATGACACTTTGAATGGATCTGCTATCCCCGTTTAAATAAAAAAAATTCATTTCAGTAGGCCTTTAACCTTTTTGACCTCGTGGCCCAACTTTGCCACTACAGAGGGGACTGGGGCCTACAATATTAAAACTGAATTCGTAATCTCACTTTTCATTTTAACCATATTCAATAACTGTGTCTAACTTACTTACAGTTTACAACCTTGTAAAATCATATGAAACCTTGTGTTAATCACAAAGATTATTATTTATTTAACACATAAACCTTATACTTAAGATAAGTACTTACCAAATATACTCCATAATAAGGGACTCCTAAATAACTGACAAAAAATACAATTAACGGTACATACAATTATGTTGTGCCAAAATAAATCAACAAAATTGATAATATACATTTTTCTTAACTAAACTGTCAATCAAATTAAAGTGCAAAAAATCCCCACAACTTCACCATTTTAGTCATAATGTTTGCACTTTTTGGGGGAATTTCGCCTATCATTTACAATCATTAGAGACAAAAACACATCTTTTTTTTACGATTTTAAAGATGATAAAAAAAACGCTTCAAAAATATGGTTAATGGTAGTCCCCCTTCAAAGCAACTTCAAAACCCTCCATCAACGTTTCATGTACACACTGCAAGTATATATATAATGTAATAACAGACACGTTCATAACAATATGTAATATGTACAATATTTACCACATTTTGATCATTTCCGGGACTGAATTTTTCCACGCATTGATTTCTGTTTCCATAGCAGTGCACGTCTGACTTCTACCAAGAATGTGTCTTCCTACTTCCGGAATCAAACACGAATGTGTTTTCTAATCATGGCAGACTTGGTAACAGACAACGAAGACTACTATTTTTGGACAAATGAGGATTTACAACCTTATCTTTTTAAAGCTAAATATACTGCTGCTTATAGAAGCCAGCACATAAGAAGAGTGAGACGTTGGAGCAGACGGAAGCTGAGAGAGGGAGATGAAAGCGATTTTGAAGCTATAAATATGGAACTTGGAGACAAGCTATTTTGACATAAATGGATTGCTTACCGAAAATCAACAGGAAACATCCCCGGGCCAGATGGACCAGACAAACAACTTTCCATCGAGTGAGACACTTTAATATCGATCATGATACATGCAGCATGCCATGCGTGTTGTTACAACTACAGTACATACACTGTCTGGCTAGCTCAGCTGTGTACAAACAAAACATGAAATGTGGGCTAATACTTTACATATACTGTAATATGATTGTTCATGTTTTTCAGTCAGTACAAATTGATGTTGTATCGCATTGTTGTGCATTACAAACTAAAACGCGTTTCGTGCTGACGTAGAAGCTAGCTTATCTCTTGCGGTAGTTATTTTTTGCGGCTAATACCGAAGCACGACGATGTGTTACTATGCTAGAAAAAGAGTTCCTCAGTGTTCGTTCTTACAATAACAATGTCGTTACAGTTTGGTTATTATACAGTTTACGGAACGTAAATGAAGTATTGTTGACGGTTTTTAAACGCTTTTTTAAAACAATTTAGAGGTAGAATTGATTCCTCCCAATAGCTACATTGCTCGCCACCTAGAACGAGCCGATGTTTATATGTTAAAATGCAAAAACAACAAAAACCTTTTGCCTTTTTGTCTCTCATACTGATTGTGAAATGATAGGCAAAATTAAAAAATAAAAAGTGCAGTTCCCCTTTAAGAAACTTCTCTATGACTTTAGCTCCAGACTTCTTCTGTTTGTTTGAGATTGTCATTACTGCCACAAGTGGTGGAAAAGTGTATTACAACTGAGTATTTTTTTTGGCGGCCCCTCTCGAGAGCGCTCGTGCCTTAACAATGGACATATTGCAATGACAATAACCCTTTGGTTAAGCACGTGGCAGAATCAATATCAATTGCTTGTTGGACCTCTTTCAAAATAAACTTAGAGTTTTTTTTTTTTTTACTTTAAATCTGATGATTAGTCCTCCCCGGATGTCCCTATGGTGTCAATTTACCCAAATTCCACCAATCTATTAGGCAAGGCCTAGCAACTTTGATCCAAAGCCCTTTGTCATTCATAAAACCACAAGTTGATTTAATGTTATTGAATAAAAATAAGCCTCAAAACATCTCAACTTTTGCTGCAACTTTCTGACAAAGCTGGCGTGAACTCGGGCAATTTCAACAATCACAAAAAAGGATGATACTGGATGATACACATACTGAATAACGTAAAATGTCTACTTAATTACATTTTCTTTCCATGTTTCAAAGCTGAAGAGGATTTATCGGAGTAAGAGTACTGAAAGTAGTAACAAGAGTGAATTTTTAGCATAGAATCAGCAAATAAAATATTATGTTGTCACACCAAGCTAATTATATTGATTCAACTAAAATAAATTAATGAATAAATAAACAATTAAAATTAAAAACAAGTAATTTAGGTAACTGGACTGTGCTGAGATCCTAACCATAATTGTGAAATATTCAAAATAATATTCCAAGGCATGAGTAAAAACCCACAAAACAATGAAAGAGTAATTAACCCCGGTAATGTCAGGCTTGCTACTGACAGTTTTGCCATGTTTGTGTTTTCCTGTGTTTGGCATTTTAATTCCTGGCCAGTGCTCGTATTTCTAATTTCTACTTCCTGTGTTTTTTAATCACTTCCTGTCCCGGTGCTCTTGTTTTGTCAGTATTTCCTGTTAGGTCTCTGTGTTTCGAAGCACCTTCACTTTGTGTTCCATGTCCTGCCAGCCCACTTGATTCACATTAATTAGTTTTATTTAGTTCCACCTGGGTCCCTCCTTCTGTGCTGGATCATTCTACTTGTTAGACGGCTTCCTGTGCATCTCCCTGTTGCCAATAAATATACTTCTACCTGCACGCCGCCTGCTATTTCTGCATCCTTGGGGTCACGCTACAAGCAACGCTCACCAGATCGTGACAGGTACATTGTTTTGTGTGTTTTTTATAATAAATGTAAAGTTTAGTCGGGATAATGAACAAATATGTAAAGAATATGTAAAAAAAAAAAGTTTCTGAAGGATTAAATGACTATATTTCATGGTTATGGTATTTATAGTAGTTTATTTCAAACAGTTACAGTATGGCACATCACATATTTACACTTTCACATTTCAACATGTAGTGAAAAGGGGAGCAGGAAGAAGCAGAGCTTATTTCCATTTCATAGCAATTTTTCCACACATTTGTTTGTTCACTTCCTGGACTCAATCTGTTACACAAACAAATTAAATAAATAATGAATACATTTCACATAAATGAATATTGTTTCACTTAATTTGCTAAATATGTTTGAAATAATTTATAGTTTAACCCTCAAATATAAGGTTCAATATGTTTATCAGGGTTATTCTTATACTTTTACACTTTGGGCCAAATGTACTGAAGGTTGGCGTGTATTAAAACATGTGCACACTTGATAGCACACGCACGGATGATCTACTAAAAGTGTGCAAACTGAGCAGAATAAGGAGGGCAATCCATTTAGCGTGTCTGCCTCATTAGTATGCAAAACACATGCTGATTATCAGAATGTCCACAATACTGTAAAGAGTAAGAGCATGTATAATTATTTTGCACACGCAGTTTGATTTATCAAGAATAAAACTCAACTGCGAACGCTATTTTGCATCTTTATCTAGCACGTCTGAAAAGTATGTGCAAACTGACACACGGCTGTGAGAAAGGAGCTGATTGCCCTTCAGCTCCATCCTGCGTATGCTTGTCGACACAGATGGACTGTCAAACATAAAAATATCAGACATATCTATTCAGCAATATAATTTTATTATTTTAGCTACTGGATGACTTAAGTGACTGATTAAAACAAATTCAATTGATGCAACTTGCAATATGCATTTTCCTGCAGATCCTTTTTCACATTGGCACATTCTACCATAAGCGCATCTTTGTGCGCAAAAAAAATTAAAAGTGGTCTCAAAGTAGATGCATCGCAGGACTGCTTCTAAAATGCCCATTAAAAGTGATACATGTCTTCTGCTTGTTTGAAAACATGATAAAACGCAACAGGGAGGAGCATGAGAACATGAATGTGTATTAAATGATTGAGCATGTCCGTGGTCAAAGCCAAAATGTACTTCATAGACCAAAAATTACTTCACATTCTCTACTGTTCGCTCGTGTTACCATATCTGAGTTATTTTGCAGAAATATGGGGAAATAACTACAAAATTACACTTCATTTACTAACCGTGTTACAAAAAACTTCAGTCAGAATAATACATAACGTTGGATATAGAGAACATTCAAACACTAATTATGAAATCCAAAATAATGAAATTCAATGATTTGGTGCATTTGCAAACAGCTAAAATTATGTACAAATTAAATTATAACCTGCTACTCCAGAACGCACACCAATTATTCTCAACAAAAGAGAAATATTAACCTTAGAGGAAAATGTGATTTTAAAACATTTGTACGCACGTACAACACTCGCTGAGCGCACCTCGGGACAAGCCCATGGGCGTTCCCCTCCGGCAACCGCTCTGCAATCAACACACCTGTCAGTGATGAGAGACCTGTCTACATAAGCCAGCGCGTCTTGCGTTCCAGTGCCAGAACGCAGCTACTCGTACCCGTACAGTAAGCCTGATTACGTCTCCAGCTTTCCCTGCATGTGCTTCCTCGCTCTTTGTGTTCTTCCCCCGTCGTGCTCATTGTGTCGTCATCCAGCTTCCCGTTGTCGAACTGTGTGTCTCGTCTTCCCGGACCCCCTCTGGACTCTCTGCTGCCTCTCTGGATCTCGACCTCCCGCCTTCCCTCTGACCACGACGCCTCGCTCCAGCCCTTGACCTTCCGCCTGTCTCTGGACTTCCAAGCCTGCCTTGCCCTTTTTGGACTTCCGCCTCGATTTCAACACGCACCTTTAACACCCCCTGGTAACAACCCTCACATACTTGCCACACATAGTCACACTACATTCATTTTGATTACATGCACACTCCACACACATTTGTTTATTCCAATAATCACACTGCCAGCCAACGACGCCACTGTCTCTGTGCTGTCTCCTTCTCCCGCTGTACCGTTACAGAACTGATGTATTCAGAGCACCATGATGTAAATTGAGTACAAAATGAGAACAGGAAATATGTGTTAGTGATTGCTATGAAGAGAAAAAGGGGAAGATTAGGTAAGCCTTGCTTCTTTCATCTCTTGTTGTAAAGAAAATATGTGATGTATTATGTTGATACTGGATATATGTTCGAAAGAAATTTCAACCAACCAACCATGTAGTTCATGCAAAAACCTAATTTAAATAAGGCGGTCTGCATCACTTATGAATTGTACACAGTCTTAATAGATCACACGCAACACGCTCACTATTAGTACACGTAATTTTATAGTTTGCACACACTGTTGGCGTGTTAACAATTCAAAATAAAAGCCTGCCGGATTGTTCCCCACTCTGCATCTGAGTCGTATTTTTGATCAAGTCCTGACAAAACAGAGGTTTGCACTAACCTGACTCTCGCCAGATCCTTGTAGTTCGCTGAGCTCCACACAAGGATCTGGGACTTCTCAGTAGAAGATGTATTTCAGAAGGCGGGGCCTTGTAAAAAAAAAAAAATTGTATGTGATTGGATAAACCACTTGTCCGTTATCTTGAATGACGTGCTACTTCAACCACTCACATCGAAGTCAACCCGTGACGCTGATGAGAGCGACGCTGGGTAATCCAAAACAGAACAGCCGACATATTAGATAACGACTGAGCGAAAAGTTAGAGAACTTTTACTGAAACAACGCAGCAATGTCAGTAAACGATGTCATTTGTGCAAAGAAAATATGCGAATAAAAGACTTCCTTGGGAACAGCAAAAAAATATTGCACTCGTCCCATTTCCTTCACCACCAGTGGAGCGATTTGGTAAATCAAGCTCTTGCCAAACCCGGTCGGAAGAAGAGCCAAAACATCCTTGCCACCAATAAATGCCTTCAAAACCGTTCTCTGTTCATCTTTTAAATAATTAATATTCGATAGATTCGACAAAATAGTTGCAATAGCAGAATCAATGTCAGCACACGACTCTCTCGCTGCGTGCCGCCATTGTTTGAATTAAAACAGTCGCTTCGGCGCTACGTCACATCTATGAAATCCCGCCCGGCGATCCTGATTGGGTCATTATGTTTTGCTATCTTGAAGGAGTTTGCATTGCCCTCGATCCCAGATCCTTGTGTGGAGCTCAGCGAACTACAAGGATCTGGCGAGAGTCAGGTTAGGTTTGCACCATCACCTAACAATAATAGTACACTTATTTTATACAACTTAATCATCTGCATACAACACAGCTCTCCTCCAAAGATTGTCTCATTCCACAGGAAGAGTAGTCAGATGACTGTCCTATTGTTATGAAGGACGATCAAATTTTACATATATATAATATTATACATATTTTATAATGTTGGTCTATTGTGACAACACAACAAGCAGACACAAGCAAACAATGGGAGAGAAAATGATGAATTCCAATGGTTGTTCTTTTGCTTTGGCGGAACCAAACCCGTTGATTTGTGTGCACGCCTCCTTCCTCCTCGCACATTTCCCAAACTAATTGTCTGGTGTCGCCGCAGTTCGTTCCGGCCTTTGCCAACTCCATTATTCTGGGAGCGGCTTCATCCCGTCAAAGATGCGTTATTAATTCAACATCCGCGCTAGCTGGAACACGTGTTGGCGTCGACACAAGACAAGCGTATTAATATCTCTGCTAACAAGATCCCGCCGTAATAAACAGCAGCTGCGTCCATGCATAAATAAAGGCGACTTGTCTCACTGAATGGCGGCGGATTCAAAGCAGACAAATAGAACTCCTGGTTTATTTTGACAGACTAAATTATAACTCCACTTCTTCGATGACGCGTACGCAACCTGGAGCGCTGGCAGCTGCGCTCTGTGAAAATGACGCTTGCTTTTACATTCCATGCCCCTGGGGAAGGCGTGCGCGTGGTGAATGCGCTTGATAGCCGGTGAATGGAAGCTAAATGTGCCTCTTAAGCACCTGACTTCCCTCAAAGCGCTTTTTAATGCTCCCATTTGTAGGAATTCAGAGTCGGTTGTTGAAGGCGCTCTTAAGCATGCGCACGAAAACTACACAGCAGATTGCATTTCAACTCGACATTGAGGCACCGTGCTGATCTGCTGGAATGTAGCCAGGAAAGAAGAAGAGGACATTTTTATAAGAGGTGTGGCTTAAAATCAGGTTTATGTCGAAACTCGCAAGGAAACACGTCAACAGCAAAATTGAACGATATTCCAGTGAGCTGTGATGTAATATGCATGCCAGGCCACTAGGTTGCGAGGACGACAAAAGGCTACGGGGCCTCTAATCAGAAGTCATCCTCTAATTTGCATAATTGAACATGATGTAAAACCGCTTGTACGGGGAGGAGAAAAACTGCGCTTTTTGGGTTTGTGTCATAATAAATGTGCATTATCTAATTTTATAAACCCTATTACAGTGTTTACGTCTTAACGTGATTAAAAACATTCATTATTTTTCCTAGTCCCATCCAAGTGTGTGCTGATTTTGAAGATAATTTACACGTCTTTGAACGTCCGATATCATAACTCTTTCAAATTTTTGGAATAAGCCACAAGCCAATGGAAAATTATTTAAAGAACATGAGGACTTTTTCCGCAGTTATTTGACTCTTTAAGTGTTTAATGAATGTAATCAAATATGCTATTGGGTCTTCATGAAATATAAGGAGGGTCAAATGGGGCAAAATCAAATTAATAAAATAGTCTGTAAATAATCAAATTAATCGTCAAAAAATTACATTAAAAAAAAATCTACATAAATGTGTTATTACTTTATCCAACGTGAAAGTACATTTATTATATAATCATTTAAGAGGGGCAGCTCGGTGGAACAGGAGTTAGTACATGTGCCTCACAATACGAAGGTCCTGGGTTCAATCCTGGGCTCGAGATATTTCTGTGTGGAGTTTGCATGTTCTCCCCGTCACTGCATGAGTTCCCTCCGGGTACTCCGGCTTCCTCCCACCTCCAAAGACATGCACCTGGGGATAGGTTGATTGGCAACACTAAATTGGCCCTAGTGTGTGAATGTGAGTGTGAATGTTGTCTGTCTATCTGTGTTGGCCCTGCGATGAGGTGGCGACTTGTCCAGGGTGTACCCCGCCTTCCACCCAAATGCCGCTGAGATAGGCTCCAGCACCCCCCGCCACCACAAAAGGGACAAGCGGTATAAAATGGATGGATGGATCATTTAAGGGCAAATAACGGTGACTTCTAAAAACACACTCCTGTCACTTTCAGTCCTGTTACTCAAATGAGTCATAAAGTCGCCTGAGACTGGTCAATACACCTAGGGCCCGATCTACTAAAATCCAAATAACACGCACCAAACGGTGTGTATAAACTATCGTATTTTTTGGATTATAAATCGCTCCGGAGTATACGTCGCACCGGCCGAAAATGCACAATAAAGAAGGAAAAAAACATATATACGTCGCACTCGAGTATAAGTCGCATTTTTGGGGGAAATTTATTTGATAAAATCCAACACCAAGAATAGACGTTTGAAAGGCAATTTAAAATAAATAAAGAATAGTGAACAACAGACTGAATAAGTGTACGTTATATGACGCATAAATAACCAACTGAGAACGTGCCTGGTATGTTAACGTAACATATTATGGCAAGAGTCATTCAAATAACTATAACATATAGAACATGCTATACGTTTACCAAACCATCTGTCACTCCTGATTGCGAAATTCGATGAAATCTTCTTCCTCGTTGTCACTCCTGGTATGGCCGCTAACGTCCTTTCTTTCTGCTGCTCGATCGCCGTTTTCTGCTGCATATTTCACTACGTCCGGCTTGTAATCTGCAGTATATGATTTCCTTTTCGGTGCCATTTTAGTTCAGCCCTTCTCAGTTTTTATAAGTTACCGCCAATGTTGAAATAATCCATTTTAATAGCTACGGATGTAGCAGCAGTTAGCATCCCATGACCCACAATGCACTTCTGCCATGATGCACAATGCACTTCTGCCATGACCCTCCCCCGCCGAATTCTTATTGGTTGACGTGTGTGACGATTGCTGACGTGTGTGTGACGATTGCGGACATTTGCTTCGTCTCTTACGCGAATGAGATAAATAATATTATTTGATATTTTACGGTAATGTGTTAATAATTTCACACATAAGTTGCTCCGGAGTATATGTCGCACCCACGGCCAAACTATGAAAAAAACTGCGATTTATAATCCGAAAAATATGGTATACAATTGTTTGTACTATTAGTTGGGGTGTTGCGTGTGATCTACTAAGACTGTGAGTACAATTGATAACAAGTGCATAAGTGGTGCAGCCCGCTTTAGTTAAACGGAAACTATTATGAAAAAACAACTTCTCTTACCTATTAGTACCTGTTTTTGTGTATTTGGGAACTATATAAGTCCCTAAAATGTGAAATCAAACCATGGAGGCATTGCAGAGATATTTATAAAACAATATTGCCTTCCTTAATACTTTCTCCAAACAAGCTGTTTGGAATTTGCCCAACTTGTGACATTTTTCCCAGTGGTGAAGTCAGCCGATATACAGGATACATATCTCCATATATGGTAAAGATTTATCCGAAGAGCTTTGTGCAAGTCTATCATCGTAGTCCGACCTTGTTGTCAATACACTGCCACCTTTTCTCTATCCACTTGTTGTGGGGTATCCTGGCTCGTATATGCAAATTCACCCTCCGCTTTTGCCATTTCTAACTGAAATTAGCACATAGTTCTTTTATCTGTCAGTATACTCTATATGGAAGCACTGAAAACTACAACATGGCTGACAGGGAGCCTACGCAAATGGAGGCACGTAAATAGGATCGCCCACGAAACCCGCCCGTTTCGCTGTTCATCCAGCGCAGAACCATTGTTTGCTCTGTGACAGTTTGCGTTCGTGTTAGCTTCATGATTGTTTTCATGCTATATTAAGAGCTACTAGTTTGCCTTATTGAAGGATTAAAAGACTTTCTTTACCTGCACACTGCTTCATGCTCGTCATTTGCATCCAGGGAAACACGACAGTCGCGACGACGCGACTGAAACGTAACAACCTTTTTGTTTTTTTTGACACTTTGTAGGGATTATGATTATTTCTTATTTTAAACACGGACATCTCATCAGTCGGCATCCCAGTGAGATTGTACAGTATGTGATTGTTGTTTTATGTTCATGGTTTGTATTTCTTGTTCAGCACTTAGCAATACTGCTACATGA
This sequence comes from Entelurus aequoreus, assembly GCF_033978785.1. NCBI lineage: Eukaryota > Metazoa > Chordata > Actinopteri > Syngnathiformes > Syngnathidae > Entelurus > Entelurus aequoreus. The sequence continues at coordinate 39,678,965 of NC_084734.1, forward strand.
TGCATAGTGTTTCACTAAAGCTGCGTCTGTTCAGCACAACTTCTAAAACTTGTAGCTCATCCTCCTTATTTTCAGGCTCAAAACACAAAGTTTTGAATCATTTGTCCCAAATTAGTCTCTGTTGTCTCTCAAAAAGTGTGCTGCAAGTAGTTGGTTTGTTGTTGTTGAAGTAAACTGTGGTCCCCCCATGCACGTCACAGATCACGGGACAGCTCATGCTCATTATGCCTCGGTAATCTCCGTGAGATTTATTGTCTTGATCATATCTATTTATTTACAAACTTTAGTAAGTCTTTTGGTGTTATAAATCAGAACTATATGATAATCGCTTTAACATAGTCAACATGTTTTTCCATTGTACTGGTGCTTTAAGTCATCCAGCAGCTATAAAATAAAACGATATTGCTGAATAGACTATATGTCCAATATTTTCATTTTTGACAGTCTATATATGTTGACAAGCCTATGTAGGACATAGCTGCAACACAGTCGCCTCCTTTCTGCGCAACTGCCACGTCTTTGAGACGTATTAAATAAAAATGCAATGAGCGGATGAGTGCATGAACATTATTTGCATATTCATGATGACAGACACACTAAATGGATTGTGCGCTTTATTTTGCTCACTTAAGAGACACAATCTTTAGGACAAGCTTTGTCAATCAGCTCCGTGTGTGCTATCAATTTGTGTATTTTTTTATACTGGAAAAACCTTTAGTAGATTAAGCCCATAGGGTGCAATTCAATACCCCGAGGTACTTGAACTCCTCCACTTGGGGCAGGGTTTCCCCCCCAACCCGGAGATGGCACTTCCCCCTTTTCTGGGCAAGAACCATGGACTCCGACTTTGAAGTGCTGATTTCCATCCCAGTCGCTTCACATTTAGCTGCGAACTGATCCAGAGAGAGCTGAAGATCCTGGCTAGAAGAAGTGAAGTGAAGTGAAGTGAATTGTATTTATATAGCACTTTTCTTTAGTGACTCAAAGCGCTTTACATAGTGAAACCCAATATCTAAGTTACATTTAAACCAGTGTGGGTTGCACTGGGAGCAGGTGGGTAAAGTGTCTTGCCCAAGGACACAACGGCAGTGACTAGGATGGCGGAAGCGGTGATCAAACCTGGAACCCTCAAGTTGCTGGCACGGCCGCTCTACCAACCGAGCTTTACCGCCCCAAGAAGCCAGCAAGACCACATAATTCGCAAAAAGCAAAATCCTAAGCCTGCAGCCACACTGAAAAAAGTGACTTTTTGGTGCTGTAAACTCTATTAGAGTAACTGTCATAATTTATACCTAATATTTTTAACATTCAGTAAGAACTAGAGTTTTTTAAGTAAAATTAAACCTTTTAATTCGTAATACATGAATTATGGGGGAAGAGTAAGTTTTACTTATGTTTCGTCATACTATTTAAATGTTTAATAGTTGTACGTACATAAACCTAAAAATATTACATAGACTTTACTCTGAAAATCTAGTATTTTGAAACGCATGCACCACGACGCATGCACACAGCACAACAGGCTCTAGCCGACTGGCTCTCCTCCGGCCGTTAGAAGCACTTCACAGAGCACTTTTGATTGATTGAGACTTTTATTAGTAGGTTGCACAGTGAAGTACATATTCCGTACAATTGACCACTAAATGGTAACACCCGAATACGTTTTTTCAACTTGTTTAAGTCGGGGTCCACTTAAATTGATTCATGATACAGATATATACTATCATCATAATACAGTCATCACACAAGATAATCACATTGAATTATTTACATTATTTACAATCAGGGGTGGGGGGGGGGGGCGGGTAGGATATGGACAGCAAGTAGTGGACATAGAGAGAGAGAGAGAGAGAGAGAGAGAGAGAGAGAGAGAGAGAGAGAGAGAGAGAGAGAGAGAGAGAGAGAGAGAGAGAGAGAGAGAGAGAGAGAGAGAGAGAGAGAGAGAGAGAGATCAGAAGGCATAGGAAAAAGTATCTGCATTTGATTGTTTACATTTGATTATTAGCAATCCGGGGAGGGTGTTAGTTAAGGGTTGTAGCTGCCTGGAGGTGAACTTTTATTGCGGTTTTGAAGGAGGATAGAGATGCCCTTTCTTTTATACCTGTTGGGAGCGCATTCCACATTGATGTGGCATAGAAAGAGAATGAGTTAAGACCTTTGTAGTAACTGCTCATAAGTTAATTAAGTTAAGTTAAGTAAGTAAGTAAGTAAGTTAAGTAAAAAAGTTAGCATAACGCTATAGCGTTATGCTAACTTTTGTATACATACAAATACATACATATTTGTATACAAATACATACAAATGTATACATTGGTCCGTGCTGGCCTGAAGTGGGAGGGCTTCAGTTGTTCCTGATAAAAACTAAAGTTAACTAATATAAAGTTAGGATATTAAAAAACCACCAACCTAACGGTATAACTTTTATCAACTGACGTCAACATAGTAGAACATGGTATTGTTCTCTGTAAAACTTTTGGCGGCGACACTGAAGTAACGTTAACGTTAGTGAATTAATGTTAATTAATGTGCATTGGGAATGAGGGGGCGATACTGCTGAATGATTGGGAGAAATGCCCCAGAATAGGTTTTTAAAACACACATTTACTGACAGAAGCGCTAGAGGTTTTTGAGAGCATCAGCTTGCGATTACAAAGAGACTTCGCTGGCAGTTTTCTTTCTTTTCTTTTTTTTTTGACAAGAAGCTAGTTATCGGTGTGAAGCCCACAGCAACATGTTTTTGTCATTCAATGAAAGAATGGATTGTTCATTACAACTTCTACTCGCAAATAAATCTGTCATGTGTTAATTGTTGTATTTAGCTAGACAAAACAAAATGTTCATTAATGTTTATGATGTAGTTTATTTCTTATTAAAATATTTTTCCATCAACAGGAAGCAAATCAGAACAGAACATTATTCTCATAATTCAGGCAAGTAGAAAATAATGTATGCATTATATTTGCTTTGTTATTTTCCCTTATTCATCCATCATAATGTAATATTAAAATTGTGGCTGACTATTTTAGGCCATTGTTTTAATACCACAAATTGTGTCTCTTCATTTTCAGGGTGCCCTTTGGAGGAGCCAGTGAACTTTGTGGACAGTTGGAGTTGAGGGCTAGGGAGAGGAGGTTGAGGAGAAATTCATCAGGGAGAAAGAGTAGACCTCTTGTTGTATGAGATGGTCGTGCAAACGATGCAATTTTAGGTCATCAAAACGTTTAGAGCTTATAAAACATTATAGATTGAAGTATCCACACACTAGTCAAGGCCGATCACTACCCTGCTTGTACTCAGATTGTCCTTGTTTATTTAAAAGTTGGGGGGCACTTCATGCACATTTGTCTAGAAATCATACACAGACTCAACGGTTAGGGCAGATAGTTTCATTTTTGTGTCTTGTATGTAATTCATGTAGTTTTAACACAGAGAAACAATATTTTGAACACCTTGGGACTCATCTGAAAAAGCACGAAACTGTTAATTGTGTTTTTAAAGATTGTGACTACAGTACAAATATATATTCAACTTTTGCTTCACATAAAAGTAGGAAGCACAATCCTCACTGCATTGAAGATTTTAAAAATACTGTATTCCAGACACTTTCAAGTCAGGCAAGTGAGGTAACAGAGGGTAGTAGTTTGATTGAAAGTGAAGTTACTTCTGATGAAACATTTGTCCAAGAGGGTGAAGATTTAGTCCAGGCTATTATTGATGAGCTTGGTTCCTTATTGCTTAAACTAGACTGTATATTCAATGTGCCTAGAAGATGTATAGATGAGATTGTAGAAGAGCTTCAATTTATTACTTGTTCAGCATCTGCACCTGTTGTTTAAAATATTGTCCATAGTACATTACAAAACCATAACTGCACTGTTGAAGAAGTGGTGATCACAGATTTAGTAAAAAGCCTTTGCCAGTTAAATCCTCTTAGTGTAGCCTTTAGTGGAGAAGGCCCTCTTGGCACGGCATACAAGAGAAATATTATTATTATTATTTAAAAGAACATTTCTCTATTGTTGAACCTGTTGAGTATATACTAGATGCGAAAGAAGGAAAGACATTTCAGTATATACCTATTTTGCAATCCTTGTCACAAGTTCTGAAAAATAGTGACATCCAGGAGAAGGTTTTGAAAAGTGTAAGACATTGTAGTTCTTCATGTCAGTACACTAGTTTTCATGATGGTACCCACTTCAAGGAAAACACATTTGTTTGTGGAGAAGAGTTAAGGCTTTCACTCCTACTTTACTGTGATAACTTTGAAATATGCAATCCATTAGGAACATCTCGTAAGAAGGACAAGGAAACAGGTGTTTACTGGGTGTTTGCTGATATTCCGTCTGTATTGAGGTCTACATTATCATCTATTTACTTATCTGTTTTGTGCAAGGCAGACGACATTAAGAAATGTGGTTATCCCCAAGTGCTAGATCCATTGTTAAGTGATTTGAAAAGACTTGAAGAAGATGGTCTTTTTGTGCCCTGTTTAGGAAAAATAATAAAGGGCACTGTTTTTTCTGTGATTGCCGATAACCTAACAATGTGCTTTATTGAGCTGTAACAATAATTAATGAATGAATTTTCTTTTCAAACATGTACATCTATATAAAAATAATATTGATGTACTTGTGAATCTTTTGTCCATTCAGATCAAGGAGGAATTCAGGAGAATAACTACCATTCCCTTGGAGCGAACCTTCATGCACAAACTGGACGAACACACACCAAAACGTATTACCCTGATGAAAGCCAAGGGAGGTGCCGTGGGGATCAAGATGAGGCCGCTCCTGGACAGACTGAGTCAGGTGTGCTTGTTTTGCTTGTTCATACAGTATGTTTTACAGGGAGCTGGACCTACTTTTTTTCTCACTCACAGACACATACAGTATACACATACAGGACAAGCCTCACACTCTGTAGATTCCATGCCCTTGCACACTCTGGGTCCATGCACTTAAAACACGAGCAAATATATGCACTTGTGTTTTCACTTGACAGTTCATTGTGTATGTATAATGGTTATGTTCATGTTCTTAATCTGTTCACAGAAACAGAGCATTGAGATGAGGCGTGAAACCATTATCCGCAGCCTTATACTGTACCTTGGCGAGAAGGAAGAGGAACTTTTTGAAGACTGCTTGGTATAGCATTATTTTAATCATTTAAAAATATTTTTTAATGACGCATCTTAATTTAATGTTAAAGTTAAGAGGAAAGCAGACAAAGGAACATATATTCTTGTGTTCATTCTTCCCTGATAATGAAGTCACGTTGAATGATTCATGCAGTTCTATTATTTGTTTCTCAATAACATTCTTCTTTTTTGTTGTATATTGTATGCAGGAGGACAGCCGGAGTGATGTCAGTAACCACATCCTCAAAATACTAGTTGTCTACGGTGCTGATGAGGATCCAGTCAATGTCTCCATCCTTACTAGTGGGTTGCCTGTCATAAATGTTTTTCATTTTTTGTCAAATAAGGTATCTGTTGATGACAGTAAAGATTGTATTCTTCAACAAGAATGGTTAGACACCTTAAGCTGTTTATTTTTAGTTGATTCTGTTGATTTTATTTCATGAATGTTTTAATTGCATACTTAAAAGTGCACTAGTCAGAGGACTGGTTTAAATGTTGAAATTGCACTTTTTCAGTGTGTAGGTTTGTAAGATTTTAATTGCATATTTGAGAAGTGACTATGTTACCAGATCTATGTTGGATTTGGTGTATAATGTGTAATACTGTGTGTTTGTTGTTTATCAGTCATACCAACCTTTGGATATTTTCTTTAAAAAATATACTATTACTACTATTTACTTTGAATACCTTTTGCTGGAGATACATCTTTAATTTACTGTTAGTACAAATTCTAATGCAGTACAATATAATGCACTTTTACTATTAACGCAGTACTTGTACAGTACATTCTGTTTTCCCCCCCATTTAAATAGGGGTATACATAATCCATACACCACTGCTCAAAGTTTAAGAGGCGGTTTCTGTCCTGACCCTCTCCCAGAAGTTGTTGTTGAGTATTATATTTCTGCAATGAATGTAGAAACTCTGTTTCAGAGGGTTGTAAGATTGAATTAAAAAGAAACTGTTTAATTGCATTGTAATTTAGTTGTGTGATATGTGATACATATATATTAAATGTATAGAGTATTGGTAAAATTTAGGGATGTCCGATAATGGCTTTTTGCTGATATCCGATATTCCGATTTTGTCCAACTCTTTCATTACCGATACAGATATCAACCGATACCGATATCAACCGATATATGCAGTCGTGGAATTAACACATTATTATGCCTAATTTGGACAACCATGTATGGTGAAGATAAGGTACTTTTTAAAAAAATTAATAAAATAAGATAACTAAATTAAAAACATTTTCTTGAATAAAAAAGAAAGTAAAACAATATAAAAACAGTTACATAGAAACTATTAATTAATGAAAATGAGTAAAATTAACTGTTAAAGGTTAGTACTATTAGTGGACCAGCAGCACACACAATCATGTGTGCTTACAGACTGTATCCCTTGCAGACTGTATTGATATATAGTGATATATAATGTAGGAACCAGAATATTGATAACAGAAAGAAATGGGGGGAGGGAGGTTTTTTGGGTTGGTGCACTAATTGTAAGTGTATCTTGTGTTTTTTTATGTTGATTTAATTAAAAAAAAACAAAAAAACAAAACCGATACAGATAATAAAAAAACCGATACCGATAATTTCCGATATTACATTTTAACATCCCTAGTTAAATTTATTTGGTAACATTTATCAAAAGAAAACTGGCAATGATTACCTAATTTTAGTGAGTAATGTAACGTAATGCAACCAAGTAAATTAAAATGTCAAGCACAAGAAAATAATTAAAATCTACTGAATTACTTCATAACAGCAAATACTACAGATATATAAAATTTACTTAAAATTTTGAGTAAAATTATGTTCCTGCCGATGAAAAACAAGTAGACTTTACTTAATTTGTTTAAATAAATATAACTTAAAACTTGGATGTAATTAAGTAACTGTTACTTAATATCTTCACAACTGTTATGTTATATGGTAAGTAGAATTTACTTGATACTGGCAAGTGAGTGTTACTTGATATTGCAGCATTAAATTTTACTTAAATAATTTGCGTGCAAATACTTACAATAATTTTTTTAAGTAAATCTTATGAGTTATTTTTTTCAGTGCACCAAACCGGATCCCCTCAAAGCCCTGACTGCTGCTAGAAATTCTATCCATAAAAGTTGTAAACAAAATCTGTGACAAAGGGCAGCCCTGGCGGAGTCTAACCCTCACTGGAAACGGGTCCGACTTACTGCCTGCAATGCAGAACAAGCTCTGACACCGATCATACAGGGAGTGGACCGCGACAACCAGACAGTCCGATACCCCATACTCTGTGGGTACTATACACAGAACTTCCTGATGGACACGGTCGAATGCCTTCTCCAACTCCACAAAACACATGTAGACTCGTGGTCCACAGTTCCACGACCAGGACGAACACCACACTGCTCCTCCTGAATCCGAGGTTTGACTGTATGGCGTAGCTTTCTCTCCAATACACCTGAATCGACCTTAACGGGAAGGCTGAGAAGTTTGATCCCACGATAGTTGGAACACACCCTTCTGTTCCCCTTTTTTTAGATCGATGGATGATGGATCTTTATTGTCAGATGTAAGGATCTTTATTGTCATTGCACAAGTACAACGGAATTTTGTTTTCAGCACAAACCCGTTCAAGATCTGACAAACAGTGTACGGAACAAGAACACTGATGGGTTGCCACAAGGCGCCCCATAAAAGATGGAAAAAAGTTGGACTCAAGGGAGGATGAGAACTCAAGACTTGTAACAGAGGGGAGGGAGTGGGGGCTACAGAGGCAGGCTGCTGCTATTCATGCGCTGCCCAGCCGTCCATCAGCCCTAAGGGATTCAAGCATCAAAGGCGTAGGATGGGTGGTGGGGTATGTGTGTGGCGTATATTTTTTGTGGATGCATGTGTGTGTAAGCCTGACACGTGTCTCCCTTCTGCGGCCTTGGTGTCGTGCAGTCGCTAGTCAGTCCAAAGTCGTCAACAACAGGTGTGTGTCCATGAGAGACAAGAAGGGAGTTTTTGGTGTTTTCGCCGCACTGTCCTTCAGGAGAGTCTGGAAGTCAGGGAAACAATCCAAATTAGAATGATTTGTTTGCGAGCAAAAATAAAATTTGCTTTTCAGTCTTAATTGTTTGTTACTGGTCCCCAAACTCATCCTGCAGGGCAGACGGTCCGATCTTATCCAAATCACAAGAGTGTCCACAGTTCTGCCCGCATCTTCCAATCATTTGTGGCAGTTTTGGGGTACTTTGAAGGCTTCCAACAACTTCTAATTTGTCGACAAACCAGAGCAATGCTTACCCCAATCAGCAGATGTCCTTTTGTCATAATTCCGAATAGGTCTTCAACGTCCTTGACTCCCAAGAGTCTGTCGTGTGTTCAGCAACAACCGCTTGTCAATTTCGTTGAGGCTAGTTAATTAGTTCCATTGTTTAGATTTGGAGAGCAGTGTAAAAAGAGGCAACAAGAAAGTTAAGACAAGACAAAAAAACAAGCAGGAGAGGAAAGGCGAGTGTCCGCCCGGATGTCAACGCAATGCTGCAGAATCTTGTTAACCAAGACAGCCCCACAGAATCCACAGCCTTAAGGAACTCTGGACGGATCTCATCCACCCCCGGGGCCCTGCCATCGAGGAGCTTCTTAACTACCTCAGCCCCAGAAATAGGAGGGCCCACCACATATTCCCCAGGCACTGCTTCCTCATTGGAAGACGTGTAGGTGGGATTGAGGAGGTCTTCGAAGTATTCCTTTCACCGATCCACAAAATCCCCAGTTCACGTCAGCAGCAGACCGTCCCCACTATACACGGTGTTGACCCTGCACTGCTTCGCCCTCCTGAGGTGGCGGATGGTGGTCCAGAATCGCTTCGAAGCAGCCCAGAAGTCGTCATCAATGGCTTCTCCGAACTCCTCCCAGTTTTTGCCTCTGCGACCGCCAAAGCCGCATACCGGCTGGCCAAGTGGGTACCTGTCCGCTACATGTGGAACAGAATAAAAAATGCTTTGATTCAAACTTAGTGGAAAAATGCTTCTACTCTAGAAATGAGACAAATCTCACCAAATCTTTTTTTTTTCTGAAGCGATCATGACTACCATTGTGGCAGTTATTGATGTCGCACGTTCGCAACAAATTTGGAACTTGTTTAAGAAAAAAACTACTTTAAGACAGTCCTGCATTTCATCAAATAGCTGTGTCTCAGTTCTGGGGCTGCATCCCTCCAAGGACCCAGCCCATGCGGTCGACAAAGAGTGGGTCCTGGAGTCCTCCAGCAGCTGTTGGATCGATATGAATTGGGACAGTCTCTTGGTCCTTTACCTTATTTTGGAGGAAGCGCCTAAGCTCTGCCGGCACTGCCGGCATCTGTGGTTATAGCTGACTGATCATGGGAGATGGTTGTCATGGAGATGTGTCATGTGTTGATAAGCATTCTCAAGCTGTTATTCCTATTTATTAGTTAATGATGTATTCATTTTTCGGCTTGTGAATGGTTGTTGTAGTCGCACACATACCTTTTAAAAACACACAGACAATCCAGAAGATGTCCCAGAAAGAGTCCACACGGTCCATCCATACAGCAACACCACACAATCTGCAGAGCAAAAAACCCAAAAGTTAAACACAAGATCACAATCATTAATAAAAGTAAACATTTTCAAATAACCTGTAAATCTACACAAAAAACAGCAATAACTAATATTGGTACATTGATGCACATGTTCCAATACTTCATTATTCCAGTCACACATTAATAAAACAATTAAGTCGACTTCTTGCGGTGTGAAAAATAAATTAAAAGATGTCAAGCTTTACTTCCAACGTTGAATAAAGCTCAGAGCACAAAGCTGTCTCCAATGACTCCATCGGGGTAAAGAGATGGCCGAAGAGTTCGGGCATCATTACAATAGTCGAGGTCTTCTACTCACAAATGTTTATCTCTACTGACATCCCAGCTTGACATGTCTGATTTTAGCTGTTTTAAATTAATAAATAAAGCTATACTTACACTTTAAAGTCGCTCTTTCTGCTCCGCATAATGCCGCAATGTTGAAAATGATTTTCAGAATTGCGAGCGCAAAGGATCTCTGGATATGTAAGGACGCAAAATGTACACGGATGCAACTTTTCTGCGAATGGGATAAAAGGACATCTTATACGGCCGGATTCGTAGGACACTTAAAACGTTTTCAAAATTGGGACAGCCTTCGCGCACCGCAATGTAGGGTTGTACGGTATACCGGTATTAGTATAGTACCACGATACTAATGAATCATTTTCGGTACTATATCGCCTCTGAAACGTACCGGTCCACCAGCCCCTTGCACCCCCCCGTCATCGTCCCGTCGCGTCATTGCTGGTTTACGAGCATACGAGCATGTTCGGTAGTGCACAATCACGGAGTACTTATAAGCAGACACAGTGTGTAGACAGAAAAGGGAGAACGGACACATTTTGGCTTAAAAATTAACGATAAAGGTGAAGTTATACAACACTGAAACGCCCTCAGGAAAAGGTGCTTTAAGACATGGCTAGTTAGCTAGCGGCTAAAGTCCAGCCGCAGTCAGCAGTGTTGTAGCTACTTCTAAATCACTAATCCTTGTCTCCATGGCGACAAATAAAGTAAGTTTCTTACAAGTATCATCCCTGCAGGACGAGGAATAGCTAAACATGTTTCACTACACACTGTAGCTCACAGGCGTCAAAATGTAAACAGCCATTGGTGGATCTACACTTGACATCCACTGTAATTATACCAAGTAGGAGCGATACTACTATGATTATGTCAATATTTTTTGTCATCACAACATCTTCTTGCATTTTTTTAAAATTTATATTATGTTTATAAACTCATGAAATATGTCCCTGGACATATGAGGACTTTGAATATGACCAATGTATGATCCTGTAACGACTTGGTATCGGATTGATACCCACATTTGTGGTATCATCCAGAACTAATGTAAAGTATCAAACAACAGAAGAATAAGTGATTATTACATTTTAACAGAAGTGTAGATAGAACATGTTAAAAGAGAAAGTAAGCAGATATTGACAGTAAATTAACAAGTAGATGAATAATACATTTTCTACCACTTGTCCTTAATAATTTTGACAAAATAATACAATATAAATGACACGATATGTTACTGAATATGTCAGCAGACTAATTAGGAGCCTGTATTTGTTTACTTACTACAAAAAGACAAGTTGTCTAGTATGTTCATTATTTTATTCAAGGACAATATTGCAATAAGAAATATGTTTAATGTACCCTAAGTTTTTTGTTAAAATAAAGCCAATCAACATCTTTTTGTTGTCCCCTTTATTTAGAAAAGTACCGAAAAGTATCGAAAATTTTTTAGTACCAGTACCAAAATATTGGTATTACCAATATTACCATGCCCTGTTTATTCGATAGTTTATGCTTCATGCCATGCCACGTGAGTTTTGTTTTTTCACGTCACAGTAAGTGTAGTTTTGTCCATGTCCATTGTTTCTGTCTAAGTGTTGGTTTTGTTCATAGCCAAGTTTGTTCTCCGCCTTTTGCGCGCCTTTTGTTTGTTTTTTTGTTAGTGTTAAAATAAATCATGTATCTACCTTCATCCGATGTCCAGTCCAGCTGTTTTGCATCTCGGGAAAGCAATCCGCGCAGTAATTTGCGCCGCCAAAGTCCACGTTGTGACAATTTAATGATTTAATGAATAATTTTATGAACCTGTGTGTCAGTGCGTAATTAATTTTATCAAAATTTGTACATCAAACTCGCCCATGAAAGTCAGTGGGCGGGGCTAACAGGAATCTAGTCCAATGACTGCATTGGTCTGGAGCCCAGAACTTTGGAAGTCTTGGCGAATAAGAAGGATATACTTTTTCAGGAGTTTATGCTGATAGATCTTTTAGACCTTAAAGGGTATGTGCAAGCAAGACCTGCTGACCCAGAAGATGTAGCAGTTTAAGTAGGGGAATTTATTGAAGTTGTCAAGAGTTACGTCCGCACTTTCAATCCAAGATATTTACCAATAATTCTCTACCTCTCTGTTTGATAGCCAAAATAAATTCATGAAGTGCTGATGCACAGGTTCATGGAATAATTAAATAATTTAAAAAAATATTATTATTATTATTATTATTAATTATTAATTATAATAATCAAATAATGAAATCATTATTTAAATCATAAAATGATTGATTAAATCATGAAATACTGAAAACCATAATTAGTTAAATACTTAAAGGAGCTGTTTACAATTTGCTCATAATTATGTTTTTCAAAGCAAAAAATATAACAAACACCACCGGCTAGCTTATGTTACCATTAGTGGTTTAACAGAAAACATTTGTGTTAAACAGTCTATATTGTTCACTATTACAAAGTTTTGTGAAGCAAAGTTTATTACCGGCCCAAACAAAATGTTTGGTGTTTACGGCGGTCACTCACCCCGTCTCGACAACACGTACGCACAGAGAGCACGTGCACACTTACAAAATAAGTCCAAGAGAAGCATAGAACAATTTGAAGTCATCTTGTTGTTATGATAGAATATACATTCAATGACAGCTAACACTTACTATCCAAATCGCTATTATTAGCTAACAACACCCAAAGCTAATGCGTGTGCATGTGTTACGTACGAACGTAGTTACGCCATTAAGGGTGGGATATACTGTGTAAAATACATTGGAGAGTTAGCGCCCTCCACACATTTGTGTACATGTTGCAAACAGCCCCTTTAAAATTTACCTTTGTTATATAAATTTGACACATTTAAGTTATAATATATATATATTTTTTTTTCAGTCTCTCATTTGACCCTCCCCAGTAATCAGGGGGTGTGTCCCAAGGAGGTAAACACCATGTGCAGTGCTACCTTGGTATACGAGTATAATTGTCACAGCGCGGGCTCAAACCCGCTTTTCTCCGGCAGCTGGGTCTGCCAGCACCTCCGTTGGCAGCGCGCCGAGACACGCCCCTGCTCGCGCTGGCCGCATCATGCCCACATGCCGGTAAGGCTGTGGGCGATCAGCAATCAACACACCTGGGACTGATGAGGACGAGCTGTATAAAGACCAGTGGACCCAAGGATCCTCGCCGGAACTTAATCTTCTATCGTGTACCGTAAGCCGACTACCGAGCTTTATGCTCTCTCTCTCTGTGTTTCCCCTCCGTGTTTTCATTGTTCTTCCTTGTCATCCTCCCCAGTAGTCTGCCTTCGTCCCCGCGTCAACGAGCTGTGTGTCTCGTCAGTCATAGCTTTCTTTGCTTCCCGGACTGCCTCTTCAATCCTCGACCCCCGCTTGGACACGGACCTCCTACGCCTCGCCATTCGCCCTGACCGTCTGCATGCCCCCATGGACTGCCTTCATGTCTTGTCCCTCCTCTCGAGTCAACACTAGGTAAAACACTAAGGTAATTACCCACACCTAGTCTAACACCACACACTCTTGGTTTTTGGTCACACTCCATTCTCTAGCCTAGTTTATAAATATATATATATATATATATATATATATATTTAGTATTGCGTATTATTATATATATTGTGCATATATATAATAAAACCTAGAGCAGGGGTCACCAACCTTTTTGAAACCAAGGGCTACTTCTTGGGTACTGATTAATGCGAAGGGCTACCAGTTAGATACACACTTAAATAAATTGCCAGAAGTAGCCAATTTGCTCAATTTACCTTTAACTCTGTTATTATTAATAATTAATTATATTTATGTTTGTGGAAACACTGATCATCTTAATGATTTCTCACAATAAATATATATAGAAACAGATAAATATCAATATGCAACACTTTATTTTTATATTTTCTCTAAGTGCACATTTTTCAAATTGAACATTTTCAAATGATCACTTCTAAGACAGTCTTGTGAAATCACAATATCCCATCTTAACTAGCTAGCCACTAACATTTTTTAACAAATCATGAATTACTTTGCACCATGTTTGTACAAATAATAACTCATGTAAAATACAAAAGTAAACTCTCAAATTTTTAAATCATGTCACACTTTGAACTGGACACCAAATCTGTTATCTGTTTCTTTGTCAGTTAGTGGGAAGCCTGGCATTGCATGCTGTTAACTAGTGTGTTGTACTCTGGTGTGTAACTTGACACTGCAACTCTGAGTGAGTCTTGCAGATGTGTATCAGTGAGGCGTGTTCTGTGTTTGTTCTTGATGAAGTTCATGTCAGAAAAGGCTGATTCACAAAGATAAGATTTTTCCTCATTGTTTGCGGAATCTTCTTAATCTTTTGGACATATTTTCACAGCAATCTGGCCTTAAGCTAATTATGATAAATGTAAAATGTTAAGGATCGGAAATCTAAAGGGAACGTCCTTTCGAATGGAATGCAAAGTAACTGTTTTGTGGACAGATGGACCAGTTAACATACTTGGTGTTGTTGTCCCAGAAAATCTGGAAGATCTAGGCTCAGTAAATTATGATAATCGACTAAGAAAGCTGGACAAAATTATGCAATTATGGAAAGGGAAATCCCTAACCTTGTATGGTAGAATGTCTATTGCCAACTCGTTAAATATTCCTCAATGTATTTATTTGTTTTTGTCATTACCAGCTCCATCACAAAACTTTTTTAAGATTTATGAGCGGAGGGTCTTCGATTTTGTCTGGAACGGCAAACCAGAAAAGATTAAAAGAAAGGTTTTGTACAAAGAGTATGAATATGGGGGCCTGAAACTTCTCAACCTTGAAGCTATGTGTCTGTCTTTAAAAGCATCAATTGTTCCAAAGATGTATTTAAACATTGAGTGGTACACAAATGTGGTTTCTGTTATTTTAGGAGAGTTCATTGACAATCATGATTTAGTCAATTTAATTATAGTACTCGGTAAAATGTTTATTTTTAAGGCCAAAAACAGATATTCACTTAGTATTACTTTCTTTAAAACATTTATTCAGTATTTTCTAACTTTAGAAAGTTACATGGTTGAAAACGATAATGATGCCAAAAAACATTAAAAAAAAAGATGAGAAGTCCTCAAAGGCTTATTTTGAAAGTATAATTCTGTTTATAGATTATATGATATCTGTTGTTGTGTTCCCTAATTTGAGTGACCTGGACATAATCTGGACTGTACATAAATGCTTATTTTGAAAATGTAATTTTGTTTATAAATTATATGCAATCTGTTGTGTTCCCTAATTTTTTTCTGTGTACATGAATGAAGGTGTGTGTTGCTGAGTCCGACTTGGACATTATCTGGACTGGGCCTAGTTTAAAAAAACCCTTTAAACAAATCTAATTTCATTGACAACCTGGTCTGTTGAAGATAAGGCCCTTTTTTAAAAAATAAAATAAAATAAGATAAATAAATAAAAAACATTTTCTTGGATAAAAAAGAAAGTAAAACAATATAAAAATAATTACATAAAAAATAGTAATTAATGAAAATGTTAGTGGACCAGAAGCCTATACAATCATGTGTGCTTCAGGGACTGTGTCCCTTGCAGATGTGTTGTCTATGTTGTGGGAACCAGAATATTGGTAGCAGAAATAAATAACCCCTTTTGTGTGAGTGGGTGTGGATGAGTGTGCATGGGGGAGGTTGTTTGGGTTGATGCACTGATTGAAAGTGTATATTGTATTTTTTTCTATGTAGATTTAATTTAAAAAAAAAAAAAAAAAAATTTAATTTTTTTAAATTTTTTTTTTTTTTTTTTTTTTTTTTTTTTTTAGAACAGGTTCGCAGGCGACTCATCTGGTCCTTACGGGCGACCTGGTGCCCGCGGGCACCGCGTTGGTGACCCCTGACCTAGAGCAACATTGCCCCCTTTTGTCTGTACCGTCAACTCCATACTGCAAAACATAACAATAATTGGTTCTGTACCTCAAAAAGGATCGCCCCTTGAAAGTAATAAAAATCTATTTAATCCGTGCGTGGCAAAACATCACAATTTTAACATGTAAAATGCCTTTTAAACAGAAAAACTAAACTTTTATATAATAAACATTGGTAAATATTGTTAATTTAAGGTACACCTATTCACCATTATTAGTTGCTTATTAACATGCAAATTAGTAACATATTGGCTCTTAATTAGTCATAATTAAGTACTGATTAAAGGCCTACTGAAACCCACTACTACCGACCACGCAGTCTGATAGTGTATATATCAATGATGAAATCTTAACATTGCAACACATGCCAATACGGCCGGGTTAACTTATAAAGTGCAATTTAAATTTCCCGCGAAACTTCCGGTTGAAAACGTCTATGTATGATGACGTTTGCGCGTGACGTCGATGGTTGAAACGGAAGTATTCGGACACATTGTATCCCAATACAAACAGCTCTGTTTTCATCGCAAAATTCCACAGTATTCTGGACATCTGTGTTGGTGAATCTTTTGCAATTTGTTTAATGAACAATGGAGACTGCAAAGAAGAAAGCTGTAGGTGGGATCGGTGTATTAGCGGCTGGCTGCAGCAACACAATCAGGAGGACTTTGACTTGGATAGCAGACGCGCTATCCGACGCTAGCCGCCGACCGCATCTATGATCGGGTGAAGTCTTTCGTCGCGCCGTCGATCGCTGGAACGCAGGTGAGCACAGGTGTTGATGAGCAGATGAGGGCTGGCGTAGGTGGAGCGCTAATGTTTTTATCATAGCTCTGACGAGGTCCCGTAGCTAAGTTAGCTTCAATGGCGTCGTTAGCAACAGCATTGCTAGGCTTCGACAGGCGGCACAGCATAAACCGTGTATTTACAGGTCCAGTGTTTGGTTCGGTGTCTCCTGATAGTAGTATTGTTGATTTTCTGTCTATCCTTCCAGTCAGGGGCTTATTTCTATCTGCATTTAAGCACGATGCTATCACGTTAGCTCTGTAGCTAAAGTGCTTCACCGATGTATTGTCGTGGAGATAAAAGTCACTGTGAATGTCCATTTCGCGATCTCGACTCTCATTTTCAAGAGGATATAGTATCCGAGGTGGTTTAAAATACAAATCCGTGATCCACAATAGAAAAAGGAGAAAGTGTGGAATCCAATTAGCCCTTTTACCTAAGTTACAGTCAGAGCGAAAAAAGATACGTCCTGCACTGCACTCTAGTCCTCACTCTCACGTTCCTCATCCACGAATCTTTCATCCTCGCTCAAATTAATGGGGTAATCGTAGTTTTCTCTGACCGAATCGCTCTCGCTGCTGCCGTAAACAATGGGGAAATGTGAGGAGCCCTTCAACCTGCGACGTCACGCTACTTCCGGTACAGGCAAGGCTTTTTTTTATCAGCGACCAAAAGTTGCGAACTTTATCGTCGATGTTCTCCACTAAATCCTTTCAGCAAAAATATGGCAATATCGCGAAATGATCAAGTATGACACATAGAATAGATCTGCTATCCCCGTTTAAATTTTAAAAAATCATTTCAGTAGGCCTTTAATGCCTTATTCTGCATGGCCTTATTATACAAGCAGTAAGCCATTAACTAAGTCTTCCCTAACCCCAACCCTAAACCTAACCCTTTGTTAATAAGCAACTAATTAATGGTGAATATGTTCCCCATACTTAAGTGTTACCCAAATATTATATAAAATGCAGTATAATGTACTACTAACAACTACAGTAATTTTATGAAGTAATGTTACAATAGTATACTGCATTTACCTTGGAGAGTGAACTTATACGGTATCTCCTTCCAGCTGTGTCTCTGGCAAACACACCATCAGCAGCTTTTGCATATTTTCGTGGATATATGTCGGCTGTCTTAAATTGCTTTAACATCCTTGGCTGGAATTAGATTCATTCTTCTTCAGTTTGGTGCAGACTCGCAGTCATACACTGAAATAGATTCCCCAAGCCGGCTACACACTAGGTCATGTTTTATTTTATCATGCTACACTTTGGGGACATTCTTGGACTTTTTAGAGAGAACGAAATGTCTTTTTTGCCTGAGGATAAGAAGCTGCCCTCTATCAAAGTGTGTGTAATTAGTAGGCAGCTTCTTATCCTTACACTGAATGTGGGAAAAAAAAGACATTTTACTCTCTCTGAAATGTCACAAATGTATTTATTTCACGGCAACGCATAATTATGTACACACACAGTTGGTAATTTCCGAAGAAAGACAAAATGTTTGCTTAAATATTCAGCTTTGAGCTTAATTCATATTCAAAATTGACAGCAATAACAAACATTGTTATTCAAAATAGCATTCATCATTGGGGACAGTGTGTATTGCATATAGTACTAATGCAGTAGATGAGTGTTGCATGCCTGTTCTTAATGTCAGTGTGCACTATAGAAGCTTTTAAATGTAATGAGTGCTCCTTGTAGTCCAACAAAGTATAAACGGCCTTGCTATCCTTCTTTTGTGACCTCATCACTTGTGCTCCCCGCACCGCACTCCTCACATCTCCTTATCCTCTCGTCTCCACAACTACCCTCACTTACTCACATCCATCTCTTGAGTCCCCCACGTCCCCACTGCCCTTGTGGCGCCTGTATTCGCATTCAAGACAGTGTTTCTTTTTCTGACCAATAAGGCGCTTCTGCAATTCTTTATGTTTTGCTTATCACTTGTTTTATTATGCAGGATTATCAGGTATTGTTTTAGTGGGGATTAGTACAAAATATTAAAATATGCTCTCTTACGGTAACCTAGTCGTAGTGGTAGTTGTGACTCCACAATGCAGGAGACAGCAGGCAGCGTGAATGTGAAGTGTATTTAACAGGCTGTAGCCGGAAAGTGCATCAAACTAGCTCAGGGAAAGCTGTACATCGAAAAATACAAATCCACAAATGCACAGAAAAGCTCACGGTTAGAATAATTATATATAAGTTATCACACAACTCTTATGCTTGAAGGCACATCACTTGTTATCTTCCACTGCAAGTTAGGAGTGCCTCGCTGCTGTTGTTTGTGTCTTTCAGGCTGCTAAAAGCCAAGGACGGACTTCGAGTGCCTCAACGCAGACAAAGCAGAGACCGGGCAAAATCACGAGGCTTAGCACATTTCCATTCTGAATAATCACTCCCTTTAGAAGCATCCTCGGCGATGTAAACTAGGGAACTCCTGAATAAAATGGGGAGCAGAGTGTGGTGAGAGGCTGTAACTGAGTGTGCAGCCCCATACGTTTCTCCGAATTAGCAAAATTTAAATCTGTCTCTGCTTGATTCCTTGCTTCTGGTCCTGTTTAATAGATAGTTCGGTGCTTAAACCTGACACTCACAGAAAGCTATGTATGAAAAAATAAGCTTTTAGGAAGAGCTTACAGCAAACAAATACTAAGCAATAATCTTAATTAGTGCTGGGCGATATATGGAATGTACTCGATATATCGCAGGTGTGTCTCTGTGCGATATAGAAAATGACTGTCGTGATACTCGAGTATGCGTTCTCACGCAGTTGCTTTTGGCTGCGGGCATTACACTACAGGCGTTTCTCACTCTTTCTTGTCTCTCCTTCTCACAGAGACATAAAAACGAGCGCACCTTCTTACATACGTCACATACTGTCGCGCGTGCAACATGACTTTGCACATGACACGCCCTCGCGGAGCAGAGAGGTAGCAACGCGGGTAACATTAGCTGTGGTGCTAACGCATACTTGCCAACCTTAAAACCTCCAATATCGGGAGGTGGGGGGGGGCTTGGTCGGGGGTGGGGAGCGTGGTTTGGGGCGTGGTTAGGGGCGGGGGCGTGGTTGGGGGCGTGGTTGGGGGGCGTGGTTAAGAGGAGAGTATATTTACAGCAACAATTCACCAACTCAAGTATTTATATATATATATATATATATATATATATATATATATATATATATATATATATACCTGTGTGTGTATATATATATATATATATATATATATATATATATATATATATATATATATATATATATATATATATATATATATATATATTTTATTTTTTTTTATTTTTTATTTTTTTTTTTTTTTTATTATTATATATATAAATAAAAGAAATACTTGAATTTTAGTGTTCATTTATTTACACATATACACACACACACACAACACTCATCTACTCATTGTTGTATTTGAAAGTACAATGCTTTGTTAAGGGATGAATTGTCCATCCTCTTTCTATTCTCTGTCACTATTTTTCTAACCATGCTGAACACCCTCTCTGATGATGCATTGCTGTGTGGCACGCACAAAAGTGCTTTCATCAAATGCACGAGTGTGGAATCTTCCATCTCTCCCTAGCATGGCCCAAAACCGGTCAATCCTTGCTTCCTGGGGAAGATCTTCCCTGGCAAGCAATTGGTACTCCAGTACTTGTACCCGGAGGCTGGTCAGGTCCAATCGCAGCTGCGGCAGACTTTTTTTGGGGGGGGCGTGGCCTCCAGCACCGGCTGAATACCGGGAGTTTCTCAGGAGAAAATCTCTGTCGGGAGGTTGTCGGGAGAGGCGCTGAATATCGGGATTCTCCCGCTAAAAACGGGAGGGTTGGTGCAGTGCGAGTGGCAATACGAGAGAAAGAAGGTGCAAATCTGGTAACAAATGAAGGAAGAATAATTAATTCCCAAGAAACACAGCACGGGGTCCATTGTCTGGCGGTGGTTTGGCTTCAAGCGGCAAGATGTCGAACAGAGAACCGTACTATGTCAAGAATGAGGCAAAGCGTTGCTACAAAAAGTAGCAGCACTGCTAATGTAGCATCATTTGAAAAGTCACCCACTAGAGAATAAGGAGTTCTTGAAACTCTTCATGTCAACACCGCGGCCGGTGCCACACCCACAAAATGCCCAAGCAACCATTTCCACATCCACACCGTATGAAAAAAATGGTCAAAACAGAAGGAGACAACGTCCGCAGTAACCTACCACATAGCGAAGGACATACACTATTTGATTTCCTATTATGCAGCTAATTTTTATTTGACAGTTATTGAAATATTTTTTGTGACATCATGCACAAAAGTGCACTTTATTAGTTTTAAACTATTGTAGTGGCGTTCTGTACAAAAAGTACACTTTAATGTTGTTTTGATATGTCATCTTAGTGACATTATGCACAAAAGTGCACTAATAGCTTGTTTTAAAATGTCTCTGACAATCTTGCCCTTTCTGTTTTGGAAATGACATGAATGTTTGTGCCACTGCTTAATAACTGTTTAATAAATACAGTTTTGGTCAATTGACTTAGTTGTGATTTCCCTCTCTGCATGAAAGTTTAAAGGCCTACTGAAATGATTTTTTTTTTTATTTAAACGGGGATAGCAGATCTATTCTATGTGTCATACTTGATCATTTTGCGATATTGCCATATTTTTGCTGAAAGGATTTAGTATAGAACAACGACGATAAAGATCGCAACTTTTGGTATCTGACAAAAAAAAGCCTTGCCCCTACCGGAAGTAGCGTGACGTAGTCAGTTGAACATTTCCGCAAAGTTCCCTATTGTTTACAGTGATGGCGGCCAGAAGTGAGAGTGATTCGGACCGAGAAAGCGACAATTTCCCCATTAATTTGAGCGAGGATGAAAGATTTGTGGATGAGGAAAGTGCAAGTGAAGGACTAGTGGGGAGTGGAAGCGATTCAGATAGGGAAGATGCTGTGAGAGGCGGGGGTGACCTGATATTCAGCTGGGAATGACTACAACAGTAAATAAACACAAGACATATATATACTCTATTAGCCACAACACAACCAGGCTTATATTTAATATGCCACAAATTAATCCCGCATAACAAACACCTAGGTGTTTGTTATGCTAGCTCCTAGCTCCCGTCCATATAACCCGCCAATACAATTCAAACACCTGCACAACACACACACTCACTCAGCCCAAAGGACCGTTCACCTAATCCAAGGTTAATAAAGCTTATATATTTACCCAAAGTTACGTACGTGACACACACGTACGGGCAAGCGATCAAATGTTTGGAAGCGCAGCTGCGTACTCACGGTAGCACGTCTGCGTCTGTGTATCCAAATCAAAGTAATCCTGGTAAGAGGCTGTGTTGTCCCAGTTCTCTACAGACGTCTGTGTATCGAAGTCAAAGTCCTCCTGGTAAGAGTCTCTGTTGTCCGAGTTCTTCGATCTTGACTGCATCTTTCGGGAATGTAAACAATGAAACACCGACTGTGTTATGTTGCTGACTTCCCTCGCAAAATACTCCGCTTCGCACCGACAACTTTCTTCTTTGCTTGCTCAGCTTCTTTCTCCATAATGCAATGAACAAATTGCAACAGATTCACCAACACAGATGTTCAGAATACTGTGGAATTATGAAATGAACACAGAGCTATTTTGTATTGGCTTCATTGGGCTACCGATACTCCTGTTTCACTGGCTACGTCACGCGCATACGTCATCATCCAAAGGCGTTTCCAACCGGAAGTTTAGCGGGAAATTTAAAATTGCACTTTATAAATTAACCCGGCCGTATTGGCATGTGTTGCAATGTTAAGATTTCATCATTAATATATAAACTATCAGACTGCGTGGTCGGTAGTAGTGGGTTTCAGTAGGCCTATAAAATGAGCATATATTAATGCAGTATGAACAAGAATGTTTTAATGTAGAGTTGTAGACACATAGAATCATCATACTGCTGTGATTATATGCATCAAGTGTTCATTCAAAGCTGAGGTAAAATATCGAGATATATATTGTGTATCGTGACATGGCCTAAAAATATCGAGATATTAATAAAAGGCCATATCGCCCAGCACAAATCTGAATACTACTATCCATGTTGGTTTGTAACTCCAAACAATGACCCCACACAGACTAAGAAGCAGTGGCGGGCCGTGCGTTTCCCACCTGGGCCTTCAGTGATGTCTGACTTCAATGATTACCTCTCAAAATAGCATAATTGATGTCACCACATGACCATTGCTGGAGAAATACTATACAGGAACACATTTACGCACTACTGGGCATTGTACAAAACAAGTTATTTTCTGGCGCATTTAAAAAATCAATAAACCCGCATCAGCAATTAAAATATACCTTGCTGGCCCTGATGGCCCACCACTGCTAAGAAGTGACACTGGCTTTTAAAGGCCTCAGGAGATGCTTAACAGCAGGTGAGACAAATAATTGCTTATCCCCTGCAGGTGATGACAATGGCGCTTAGAAGCAAGGGTGAAGCTACTGCAGGACAACACAAATTGATCAGAAAGTAGGAACAAAATAAGATCGCAAAACAGGAAGTCAACCCAAGACACAGGAAACAACCAAAAACTAAACAAGTTCTGATTCATGGTCGTCGGTTCTTTGCTCCCTCGGCTTGGCCTCTTGAAGGGTCAGAACCCGATAAGAAAAGTCAATTTGTGCTCCCGACCGACTCATCACTTTTATCAAGCGTGACGTCAGCCGCCACTAAAAGCAAAAACGACGCTGGAAGGTTAAAATTATTTTCTACGCGTGCGTGTGGGACAAAGTGGATTAAGACAGCCTCTTCTCACCCTGCAGGCATTTAATGTGTGCATGTGTGTTTCACTTTGTTTATGTATGCAAATGACAAAAGGAAGCCGCCCTACACACACACACACACACACACACACACACACACACACACACACACACACACACACACACACACACACACATACTTAGACAGTACTTAACGTAACACCTGCACCAGCCTCGTGTTTGCAGCAATTCATCATCTCAGCCTGCCATCACTTCTAATTATGAAACCATTATCTAACACACACACACACACACACACACACACACACACACACACACACACACACACACACCCTCAAAAGACCACCATCAAGGGGATCGACACTTTTGGTTGTGAGGTTGGTTTCATTGATACATTTAAGCGTCCAGTAGGGTATTATTAGTTAAGATGAGGAGGATCTAGATTGTTTGAGCCTGGAACAGATCATTTATATTCCCCAAAGAATAAGAATGTCTCCCAATTAGACATAAATGTAACATAACATGATAGTTGTCACGCCACAACACTACATGCTCTCCACTTAGTGGCAGTAAAACCAGAAGAAGTATAAGGCGTGCGCATGAATAAACATTACCCACGCTGAGTCGTAGTTTTTATTTATTCCTAAATTCCTCCTCCCTGCTGACTTGTTGAGGATGAGGTGCAATGCAGTAATTGCTTCCAACACTTTACTGCTCTCCATACATGTCTCTGAAGTATTGTGTCTGGCAGCACACACTTACACTTATGCTATTAGCTAGTGTTTTATAATGATGTATTTCAAAGTAGTCAGTGTACGACTTGTAGGGATCTACCATCTAAGCCAGAGGTGTCAAAGTCGTTTTCACTGAGGGCCATATCACAGTTATGTTTGGCCCCAGAGTGTTACGTACGGTGGGGGAAGGGACGACACCACAGCAGGGATCAGTTCAATAGATTTATTGATACTGATGAATAGTTGGGGGTGTATGCAACTGTACTTTAATGCATACTTGCCAACCTTGAGACCTCTGAATTCGGGAGATGGGGCGGAGTTGAGGTGGGCAGGGTTGGGGGGGTGGGGTTTGGTGGGGTGTATATTGTAGCGCCCCGGAAGAGTTAGTACTGCAAGGGGTTCTGGGTATTTGTTCTGTTGTGTTTATGTTGTGTTACGGTGCGGATGTTCTCCCGAAATGTGTTTGTCATTCTTGTTTGGTGTGGGTTCACAGTGTGGCGCATATTTGTAGCAGTGTTAAAGTTGTTTATACGACCACCCTCAGTGTGACCTGTATGGCTGTTGATCAAGTATGCCTTGCATTCTCTTGTGTGTGTGTAAAAGCCGCATATATTATGTGGTTGGGCTGGCACGCTGTTTGTATGGAGGAAAAGCAGACGTGACGATAGGTTGCAGAGGACGCTAAAGGCAGTGCCTTTAAGGCATGCCCCTAATATTGTTGTCTGGGTGAAAATCGGGAGAAATTTGGGAGAATGGTGGCCCCGGGAGATTTTCGGGAGGGGCATTGAAATTTGGGAGTCTCCCGGGAAAATCGGGAGGGTTGGCAAGTATGCTTTAATGGTGCAAGACAATGTGTAGAATTAATAATGTAAATGTTACCAGAGTTTGTTGTATGTGCGTTTTGGATGAATCCTTTGTCAGACCAAAGGGGTAAGGCGAAAAGGCAGTCCGTGGGCAAGCGAGAGGTCGGGGGCTGGAGAGAGGCGACGAGGTATGTGTCCAAGCAGGGGTCGAGGATCGAGGGAGGCAGTCCAAAATCCATTGGGAAGTCGAGGCACACAGCTCGATCCCGGGCAACAGAGGAAACACTACGGGGAACACAGAAGACATAAGACACGGGCACAGGGAAAGCACAGAGAGAGCAAGTACACAGAGGGAAGCCAGAGATGGAATGCTTACTACGAGGAGTGAGCTACGTCCCGGCACTGGATCTTCGGATCCGCTGGTCCTTATGCTGTCTGCCCTCATCAGACCCAGGTGCGCTGATTGATGATTGCCTGCAGATGTGCAGGCGCGATGCGGGAAGAGCGAGCAGGGGCGTGTCCCGGCGCGCTTCTAGCGGAGGTGCCGGCCGCACTTGCAGCAGATGACATGCAGGATTGCGCATGCGCCGTGACGGGGCGGCTTCCAACAGTGAATACTATTATTACGCAACAGTGACGTGCAGTCAGTAGAGGCAGGTGAGGCAGGGCCTCACGTGCCATAATGGAAAGAAAAAAAATGTAAAAAGAAAAAAAAAATAATTAAATTGTTATATGTATCCAGTGATTATACTAAAGTTATTTTCCATTTAACTTCACCAGTTTTAGATTATTTTTATTTAAAATCGCTGAATTTTCACATTTGCCGTTCAAATACTTACGGTGAGTCACCAGCCAGTTGAGGCACGTCACTATCAGGTGTCCTAATCACTTGGCCCGGCCATAGGTGTATAATATCAAGCACTTAGGCATGGAGACTCTTTTTACAAAAATGTGTGAAAGAATGGGCCGCTCTCAGGAGCTCATAGTGATTTCAGCGTGAAACTGTCATAGAATGCCACCTGTGCAACAAATCCAGTCGTGAAATTTCCTCACTCCTAAATATTCCAAAGTCAACTGTCGGCTTTATTATAAGAAAATGGAAGAGTTTAGGAACAACAGCAACTCAGCCACGAAGTGGTAGGCCACGTAAACTGACAGAGGGGTCAGTTGCTACAGAGCTCCAAACTTCATGTGACCTTCTAATTAGCCCACGTACAGTACGCAGACAGCTTCATGGAATGGGTTTCCATGGCCAAGCAGCTGCATCTAAGCCATACATCCCCAAGTCCAATGCAAAGAGTTGGATGCAGTGGTGTAAAGCACATCGCCACTGGACTCTAGAGGAATGGAGACGCATTCTCTGGAGTGATGAATCACGCTTTTCCATCTGGCAAACTGAAGGACGAGTCTGGGTTTGGAGGTTGCCAGGAGAACGGTACATTTCGGACTGCATTGTGCCGAGTGTGAAATTTGGTGGAGAAGGAATTATGGTGTGGGGTTGTTTTTCAGGAGTTGGGCTTGGCCCCTTAGTTCCAGTGAAAGGGACTCTGAATGCTCCAGGATACCAAAACATTTTGGACAATTCCATGCTCCCAACCTTGCGGGAACAGTTTGGAGCAGGCCCCTTCCTCTTCCAACATGACTGTGCACCAGTGCACAAAGCAAGGTCCATAAAGACATTGATGACAGAGTCTAGTGTGGATGAACTTGACTGGCCTGCACAGAGTCCTGACCTGAACCCGATAGAACACCTTTGGGATGAATTACAACGGAGACTGAGAGCCAGGCCTTCTCCACCAACATCAGTGTGTGACCTCACCAATGCGCTTTTGGAAGAATGGTGGAAAATTCCTATAAACACACTCTGCAACCTTGTGGACAGCCTTCCCAGAAGAGTTAAAGCTGTAATAGCTGCAAAAGGTGGACCGACATCATATTGAACCCTATGGGTTAGGAATGGGATGGCACTTCAAGTTCATATGTGAGTCAAAGCAAGTGGCCAAATACCTTTGGCAAGACAGTGTATGTTATTTTTTCACTTGTAATGTTTTTTGCCATTTTAATTTTGACAGTACCACATAAGATATGTTTTAATTGCTGTGACAACATGAAGCAAAGCATCATGCCCTCTGTTTGGAAAAGTGGGCCGCATGTTCGTTTATATTACAAAATGTCTGTCAATAAAGGACAATACTATAGAAATGTATGTACTTTAGTTAGTGTAAAGCTTGTATATCGGTAAAGATTTACTGACTACTGAAAATAAGTCATCTGACTACATTTCTGACAACAGAAGCAATTTATCCTGTGTGTTGACTGTATTATGATGATAGTATATATCTGATAGTATATATCTGTATCATGAATCAATTTAAATGGACCCCGACTCAAACAAGTTGAAAAACTTATTCGGGTGTTACCATTTAGTGGTCAATTGTACGGAATATGTACTTTACTGTGCAACCTACTAATAAAAGTCTCAATCAATCAATTGTAAAATAATTGTGTCTTGTCTACAAGCATGCGGTAGTAATGTGCACGAGTGCTACCAGTAATTGTGTGTGGGGGGCTGCGGTTACTTTCTGGGAAATATAGATTTCAACATCGATTGTGACACATTGGAAACTGGGTCGCTTCGTAGCACAATTTTAAAAGTACACCTTTTCTTTTCTCACGGAGCTCTGAAATGTCTGGGTGTGTGAAGATTGACTGCGAGCTAGCTTGGCGTGGAAAATGTGATTCTATGCAGCCGGCAACTGCACCCTGGAATACATCAGCTTGCTCATTGTTAGCAAAGCAAGCATGGCCCGTGATAGCGAGTCCTAATGCGGCGTACCGTGTCGTAATTTTGGCATTAAACGGGGTGGCCGCCTGCCGGCGCGCACCTTTGGCGACACTGATATCAGCAGGAGCTAATACCCAAATGTCAGAGTAGATATGAGGGATGGATTAATCAAGTATGGAAAAAGTAGTAGTTGCGGAGTTTTAGAAAAAAATACTGTTTTCAGCAACACTCAAAAAAATAAATCCCCAAGACTAGAATTTACACCAACTCTGCACTTGTAATAAAAGCTATATAGTATATCACATACAACAACATAACATTGAGAATTGGGACAGTAACATATCTATGTGATGCTACATTCTAACATTACACTCACATAATAACAGCAACAGCATGCTCTTCGACTTCAGCAAAGCCCAAGAACGCTACTGCTCCGGAAGATGCAACAAAAAAGGTTTCTGGTCTGGATTTCGTCTTGGTTGGCGGTTCGCAAACATTCAAAGAGAGTCTTTTTTCTTCTTCTTTTTCTTTTTAAAATGTTCTTGTAATCAGACAATAATTTCATGTCAGGTAAATATTCCATCTAAATATACCGAAAATATTGTCTGATTACAAGAAAATTTGAAAGAGTATATGAATAAGAAGACATAATGAACCTTTATGAGCAGTTCAAATAAGGTCTCCTGCAAGAGTCTGTGCTGTCCCCTCTGCTCTTCATCATCTACATCAACGACCTCTTGAGTGGGTTTGGACGATTTCATGCTAATGAGTGCAGACGCATACAACCTAGCGATCGCTGCAGCGGCAGACACAAAGATAAAGTGGTACAAAAGCTGCAGAAAGAAGTCAACCAGGTAGTGCAGTGGAGTGACAACACTCGTCTAACACTTAATACAAACAAGTGTGAGGTCAGCCTAAGCGTCCTGGCGAAAGCATATCCCAATAAGACGTTCCCCAATCTCCAACTGTCAGGTTCAAACACTGATGACATCTAATAATCAGACAAGAAGCAAGGAATCATGCAGAGACAGAGTTCAATTTAGCTCGAGGAGACACGTGTTTGGGGCTGTATTCTAGTTACAGATCCAAACTACGTTCTAAAAGTCAAGCCCGCGCGCCTCCTCTATTTATTTGGAAGGGCCCTATTACATCACTGAAGCTGTCGCTGAGGGAAGGGGGTAATCTCGACAACTCCAGTTAGACACAATATATGATTATAGAATAAATATAAATTAGTTGGCGCAGGTCATATCGCCGTGTCTCTGCTCTGTCTGCGTCACAGCGGTGTTCGGCCTTGGCAGCCAGCAGGCCAAGTCTGGACACAACACTGATAAAGTCGGCTGGCAATCTTTTGGACTGCCAGTTTTGCACAGATACAAAAATATCACTTCAGCGCAATTGACAATAATTTATAGCAATGGCCCTTAAGCATAAAGTTAGTGTGATAACCCAGGTAACAAGGGAACGTTATGTGAACGTTAGGAGAACGTTGTGGCATTGTTCTGGGAACGTTCGTTTATAACGTTCAAAGAACGTTTGGTTGTGGAGTTCTTGCTTGGTTAGCAGAACGTTAGCCAAGAACGTTTGGCTAGAACGTTTAGGGAACTGTTTAGGAACATGCTATTTACATCTGTTTTTATGCTATATTGTCATGAATAACACTCAAACAGAAATTTCAACAGAATTAATTCTTTATTTGTGATAGTGATTTCAACAGAAATAATTCTTTATTAGTAACATAATACAAAAATGGGGACGGTGTGGCGAAGTTGGTAGAGTGGCCGTGCCAGCAATCGGAGGGTTGATGGTTACTGGGGTTCAATCCCCACCTTCTTCCATCCTAGGCACCTCCGTTGTGTCCTTGGGCAAGACACTTCACCCTTGCTCCTGATGGGTGCTGGTAGCGCTTTGCATGGCAGCTCCCTCCATCAGTGTGTGAATGTGTGTGTGAATGGGTGAATGTGGAAATACTGTCAATTGCGCTTTGAGTACCTTGAAGGTAGAAAAGCGCTTTCCAAGTATATACTTGTATAGCGCTTTTCTACCTTCAAGGTACTCAAAGCGCTTTGACACACAACCCATTTATCATTTATCATTTATAAATGGAATGGAATGCAGTGGTCTTGGTCGTGCGCGTCAGTGTATCCTGCCCCTTCTTGGTTCTCTTCCTGGAAGTAAATCCATCCATCCATCCATCCATCTTCTTCCGCTTATCCGAGGTCGGGTCGCGGGGGCAGCAGCCCAAGCAGGGAAACCCAAATCCTGGAAGTAAATAATTATCACAAATACAACAAAGACATCACTTGAATGTAGATTAATTGAATTTAATTAAAACATTGGCATAATTACTTTATCATTTACCTCTCATCTCACTCTGTTCTTTTGCTTGTTTATTTTTCCTTTTTTGTCTTCCCTCTTAATTCCTCCTCTTCTCCTGCAAGTAGTTATAATTGCAAATTCAAAAGACATGCAGTGGAACTTCAATAAAATGGAATTCAAAATTGGGATATCTTCTCTTCTCCGTACCTCAAATTTTGAACCTCCCTTTCGAAAAGTGGCCAGTTTCAGGACCTCTCCAAGCTCACAATCCACTTCAGCTGTGGTCGTCTGCTTGTAAACACCCCTGCATGCCTCTGCAATCACCAGCACAATTTAGAATTCCCTTTAGAATAAATACTGTAATAATAACAGCTAGATCGACCTTGTGAGCATACATGCAACATATGCTCAAAGATGCAAACCTATTATTAACACTTACTATTTATTATTCTGTAAAGGGGCAAGTCCTCAAACGCCACTTTTCCTGACTTTCCACGGAGGCCAAGCTGCTCCAGGACTTTGTTTGTGGCAATTTTCCTCAGCATTGTCCTCACCGTGTCTGCCAAATTCTGCCCACCAAGAGCAGTAAGAGCTTTCACCTATACAAATAAATAAACAACAATATTGTACTTGATTAGCAATTGTTTTTTGATAACTAAGCAAGATATTTTTGCAGTGGGGAATTAAAACTAATTACCAGCTGCTTTCTGAGCAGAAGATCAGTGTCGAGCCGTTCACAGAAGGCCTTCAGCTGCTCAAGAGTCTCGAAAGGCTGATCAATGAGATCTTGAACATCCACAGATTCTGGCCCCACAGACTGTGCTGCCAGCCCTCTCAGCATGCGCATAATTTCCCCCTGGTTCTCAAGTATATTTTGAACTTTCATGTTCAACTGGAAAACTGCAAAGACAACAAAAGTCAAAGAGGTAATTCGTATTACTGCCCGTTGTAACAGCCTGTTTAACACCACCTATCAACAGTTAAATAGCCAACTAGCGTTCACTGTCAAGGGCATTGCTGCTGCTTCTTGGAGCGGTCTGGTACTGACTCGTACTGGCTGGAGTGGTCTGGTACTGGCTTGAGCTGGATGCATTGCTGTCTGGACTGAGCCTGGAAGTGCTGCTTCTCGCTGGGCTGTGAGGTCGGCCTGGATGCCTTGGAGTGGTCTGGTATTGGCTGGTACTGGCTGAAGTGGTCTGGTACTCGCTGGAGATTGGAAAGTTAAAGGTTGGGAGCTCTGGCAGTGGGGGTGCCTGGACGAAGATCTGTGTTTTCTCTTTTCTGCACTTCTTTTTTGGCCGAATTTCCTCTTCATCTAAACCAGGGGTGGGCAATTAATTTTTACCGGGGGCCGCATGAGCAACCCGAGCACTGCTGGAGGGCCACATCGACAATATTTCAATTAAATTTTGCTCAATATTATTTTTGATATATACCGTAAGATAAATAATAATAATAATAATAATAATAATAATTAATAATAATAGTAATACTTCAACATAGTGTGTGTAACAGCATTCCATGACTAATATAAATAAATTAACATTAATAATAAATGACAGTAAAATAAGCATACGTATGACTGAGGAGTCATAGTGTAACTTTGTGTGGTGTTTGAGTTGTCTGACTTTTTGTGTGGCCATAAACGCACCAGTGGTTTAGTGCTATGCGTGTTGGTGACAGATGACAAGTTGGTTTTGGCCTGGTTTGTACGGCAGAAAATGACTAGTTTTTCGAGATAGAAGTGTTTTACTCATGTTTTTGGTGTGGTTATGTCCGAATATTAACAGTTTTGCTCAATAAAGTGATCGATATAATTCCTGTCCTCGAAGCATCTCGATAGACATTACAATAATTGAACGGTGTTGACGAACACCGTTAGGGCCGCTTGTTGTCACTGTCACTCAAAGTTGCATTGCAAAATTACGTAGAATAAATATGTTTATTTTGTTTAGAATTCAGATGGGATTTGATTTGGTGTGCGGCATATATTTGCTGCGCGCAGCAGACGCTTGAGCAGTGCGCAATTGCGCAGGCACGCACCTTAGAGGGAACGTTGCTTTGCAGTCCATGTCTTGTTGGAAACACGTCATTCTTCATCAACTTTTCTCTTTTTAGCGTCTCGGATGTAAACCGTGCATCACTTGTCGCTGCATGTGTACCTTCACTCGCAGGTTACACACAGACACACGCCCATAAATAATACTTTTCAAAATAAAAGTAGCACAGTTGTATTGCGCGCACGACATAGATGTTTTTTTAACTTTATTTTGTAATTTGTAATTGCAGCTGTTCACATTCACTCACAATCACGCACACGCATACGTCCACACGGAAGTAATACAAATAACGATTTTCAAAACCAAAACAGCACCGTTGTATTGCACACTCGACATAGATACTTTTTTAAATTTATTTTGTAATTTATAATTGGCCTCACGCGGGCCGGACAGGGACGTACAAAGGGCCGGATGCGGCCCACGGGCCGCAGAATGCCCAGGTCTGATCTAAACCAACGAAGACAAAAAAATGTATGCACCACTAAGTAGTATTTGAGTATTGTAAGTAAACAGTCTTTGAGAAGTGACTATACCGTCAGCATCAAACACATCTTCCTCATCGTTTCTATAGCGTTCAGGGGTGATGTGGCTCCGTTTGGTTAACACTTCTTCTGGGCTCGAAAACATTTTAGCTTGTTTTTCGTATTGAAGGGCCTTGTCAAAGTCTTCTGCAAAATTTCAAAGTATGCCGATGACTCAAGATGAATTTAACTTATGTTGTTTAAAATATACATGATATGACTTAGACAATATTCCCTTACCAGTCAATGTTTTCCTGAAAACCCGAATTGGCAGCCTCTCCCAGAATTGTTTGTCAGGAATCTCAGCTTTCCGGAT
This sequence comes from Entelurus aequoreus, assembly GCF_033978785.1. Taxonomy (NCBI): domain Eukaryota; kingdom Metazoa; phylum Chordata; class Actinopteri; order Syngnathiformes; family Syngnathidae; genus Entelurus; species Entelurus aequoreus. Next base: position 39,712,005 of record NC_084734.1, read on the forward strand.
TCTGGAGTGGGTAGGATTTGGCCTTGGCCAATAGCAGAAGGTATTCTGAAGATAAAATAATCATGACGAATGACATAATAATAATAAGCTACAATATTATGCCTATGCACAGTACTTTTCAGAAAAAGTAATAACCTTTCCATCATCTTCTGTCCATTTGGTTGGGACAACAGCGACTGAATGTTCACCAAGGAACTCAACGACCACAAAAGAAGGAGCCATCTGGAAAACAATCAGATAATATTACCATTTCAATACTGCATCAAAGAGTTATTTATGAATCCTGATACAGTTAGTCTGTTATTCTTAGTCTGCACACAGCGTCCATGTACTTTGTCACTGTTTCTGGAGTTGATGTCGTGTCATTCTCTTGCTCGCTATCATCACTCTCTAATTCTAAAGTTGACTGTCGGCATTGCTTCTTCAAATGCCTAGTTGTGGCAGCCCATCTACGCTTATAAGCCCTCTGTTGAAACTTCTTCATATAGTGTTTATTCTATTAAAAAAAAACAAGGAAAATGGGTTGCCCTATTATCGCACACACGGAACTATAACATTAAAACATTGGCATAATTACTTTATCATTTACCTCTCATCTCACTCTGTTCTTTTGCTTGTTTATTTTTCCTTTTTTGTCCTCCCTCTTAATTCCTCCTCTTCTCCTGCAAGTAGTTATAATTGCAAATTCAAAAGACATGCAGTGGAACTTCAATAAAATGGGAAATCAAAATTGGGATATCTTATCTTCACCGTACCTCAAATTTTGAACCTCCCTTTCGAAAAGTGGCCAGTTTCAGGACCTCTCCAAGCTCACAATCCACTTCAGCTGTGGTCATCTGCTTGTAAACACCCCTGCATGCCTCTGCAATCACCAGCACAATTTAGAATTCCCTTTAGAATAAATACTGTAATAATAACAGCTAGATCGACCTTGTGAGCATACATGCAACATATGTTCAAAGATGCAAACCTATTATTAACACTTACTATTTATTATTCTGTAAAGGGGCAAGTCCTCAAACGCCACTTTTCCTGACTTTCCACGGAGGCCAAGCTGCTCCAGGACTTTGTTTGTGGCAATTTTCCTCAGCATTGTCCTCACCGTGTCTGCCAAATTCGGAACGTTCAGGCAGCATTCAAACCATATCACTGACGGGGCAAATTATTGTTTAACTAAACTACAAATAAATCCACCCTTCTTCAGAAGTCATTCGTTGGTATTTGGTCAGTTTGGAAAATTTATAACAGCCAACCTGCACGAGAAATGTATGCTAGTTAGCGCCGGCGCGCATTTATACACAACGCTAAAACCGTAAAATGGTCGGAAGTTAATCATGTAGGTTGGAAATTGTTATACAAAAACGTGTTTCGTATTTCACTCTTTCTATACTTACTTGTGATAAATGGATGGCGCACCAAATTGCTTTAAAATCGGGATTCTGGAAGTAGTTAGCCTTCGTCCTTCTTTGTCTCACGGAGCAGCTTCAATTGTGCATGCGTGCAGTCTTCTTCTCCTTCTTCTTCTTCTTCTTCTGATTTTCATGGCGGTTGGCAAGCAACCTTGTGTGTGCATTACCGCCACCTACTGTGCGTGCAGCCTTGACTCAGCCGGAGTCAGATTGTTCACAAAACACAACACTTTCGCAGAAAGTTAGGGAAACGTTACAACATACTGTATAAAAAGTAAATTTGCGAAAAAAAACACTTATAAAAGCCTAACAGTTGCTGTTTCCATTGCAGGCAAATTATATTTGGTATATAGATGAGAACGTTCTAAGAACGTTCTTAGAACATATTAAAAAAAAAACATATTTTTTAATATGTTCTAAGACCGTTCTTAGAACGTTCTTAGAACATATCAAAAACTTATTTTTTGATATGTTCTAAGAACGTTCTTAGAACGTTCTTAGAACATTCTCATCTTGCATAAAAGAGAACCATAAGGGAACGTTACGTTAACGTTAGGTGTTACCTGGGAATACATATAATTATTCTAACACCAACGTGACAACTCTCCTTCGGCGAGCATGTTGAAAAGGTCTGCCAAGCGATGTCAAAAAGGATCAACCAGCTCTGTGCCCTTGGGTTTGGTTGTGGTTGGCGGAATCTGAGAGAGATAACTTGCAGAATACGTCTCCCAGGCCTAGGCTCCCTGGTTTTCATTTTTCCAAGTTCCACATTTTTCAACCTATTTAAACCATTCCAACATCAGAAAAATTCCACTCATCCTGGACATTCAAAATAACACTTTTCCAAATTCCAAAACAAATTCCGGTTTTCCTGAAAATTCACGAATTCCTGGAATTATTTAACACTTTTATTAAATTATAAATTGCCACTACTAACACATTTCTTAACCAATTCAGCTCATTTAGGATATTCATGCTGTGTATAGCCTTCCAGAAATTTCCGCTTCTCTCACAATTCCAAAATCACCAGAAAATTCCCACTGAAATGAATCAGACATTTTTCAAAGTTCCACAATTACCACATTTTTAAAACGATTTAATTGGTTCTAACACCAACATGTTCAGCTCATGAATTTTATTACATGGCACCATTTTTCAAGTATGCTAGCAGTTACCCTGACCGTTTGCTAATGTTAGCATGCTAATGTTTTATGCTAGCATTTTATCTAATTTCTTACTTTTTAACCTTAGTCATGAATTCCATTACTTGGCGCCATCTTAAAAGTGTGCTAGCCTTTCATCTGTTAGCATGCTAATTTTAGCATGTCAATATTAGTGCGCTAATGTTTTATGCTAGCATTGTAACTTATTGTGTACATTTTAACCCAAATAATCATGGATTTGGTGCCATCTTATAAGTATAATAGCTGTTTCCCTGTTACCATGCTAATGTTAGCATGCCAACATTTTATGCTAGCATTTTAGCTAATTTCCTGCTTTTTAACCTAATAACCATGGATTCCATTACTTTTTAACCTTATAGTCATAGATTCCATTACTTGGCGCCATCTTAAAAGTGTGCTAGCCTTTCATCTGTTAGCATGCTAATTTTAGCATGTCAATATTAGAGCGCTAATGTTTTATGCTAGCATTTTAACTTATTGTGTACATTTTAACCCTAATAATCATGGATTCCGTTACTTGGTGCCATCTTATAAGTATAATAGCTGTTTCTCTGTTACCATGCTAATGTTAGCATGCTAACCTTTTATGCTAGCATTTTAGCTAATTTCCTGCTTTTTAACCTAATAACCATGGATTCCATTACCTGGTGCCATCTTATAAGTATGCTAGCTGTTTTTACTGTTACCACACTAATGCTGGCATTTTTACCTAGTTTCAAAATTTTCACCTAAAAAAACATGAATTTTGTTGCTTGCCTCCATCTAAGAAGTATGTTAGCTCTTCACTTGTTAGCATGTTAACATTAGCATGTTAATGTTAGCAAGATAACATTTTTTCTAGCATTTTAGCTAATATTGTACAAACCCCGTTTCCATATGAGTTGGGAAATTGTGTTGGATGTAAATATAAACGGAATACAATGATTTGCGAATCCTTTTCAACCCCTATTCAATTGAATGCACTACAAAAACAAGATATTTGATGTTCAAACTCATAAACTTTATTTTTTTTTGCAAATGATAATTAACTTAGAATTTCATGGCTGCAACACGTGCCAAAGTAGTTGGGAAAGGGCATGTTCACCACTGTGTTACATGGCCTTTCCTTTTAACAACACTCAGTAAACGTTTGGGAACTGAGGAGACACATTTTTTAAGCTTCTCAGGTGGAATTCTTTCCCATTCTTGCTTGATGTACAGCTTAAGTTGTTCAACAGTCCGGGGTCTCCGTTGTGGTATTTTAGGCTTCATAATGCGCCACACATTTTCAATGGGAGACAGGTCTGGACTACAGTCAGGCCAGTCTAGTACCCGCACTCTTTTACTATGAAGCCACGTTGATGTAACACGTGGCTTGGCATTGTCTTGCTGAAATAAGCAGGGGCATCCATGGTAACGTTGCTTGGATGGCAACATATGTTGCTCCAAAACCTGTATGTACCTTTCAGCATTAATGGCGCCTTCACAGATGTGTAAGTTACCCATGTCTTGGGCACTCATACACCCCCATACCATCACAGATACTGGCTTTTCAACTTTGCGCCTATAACAATCCGGATGGTTCTTTTCCTCTTTGGTCCGGAGGACACGACGTCCACAGTTTCCAAAAACAATTTGAAATGTGGACTTGTCAGACCACAGAACACTTTTCCACTTTGTATCAGTCCATCTTAGATGAGCTCAGGCCCAGCGAAGCCGACGGCGTTTCTGGGTGTTGTTGATAAACGGTTTTCGCCTTGCATAGGAGAGTTTTAACTTGCACTTACAGATGTAGCGAACAATTGTAGTTACTGACAGTGGGTTTCTGAAGTGTTCCTGAGCCCATGTGGTGATATCCTTTACACACTGATGTTGCTTGTTGATGCAGTACAGCCTGAGGGATCGATGGTCACGGGCTTAGCTGCTTACGTGCAGTGATTTCTCCAGATTCTCTGAACCCTTTGATGATATTACCGACCGTAGATGGTGAAATCCCTAAATTCCTTGCAATAGCTGGTTGAGAAAGGTTTTTCTTAAACTGTTCAACAATTTGCTCACGCATTTGTCGACAAAGTGGTGACCCTCGCCCCATCCTTGTTTGTGAATGACTGAGCATTTCACGGAATCTACTTTTATACCCAATCATGGCACCCACCTGTTCCCAATTTGCCTGTTCACCTGTGGGATGTTACAAATAAGTGTTTGATGAGCATTCCTCAACTTTATCAGTATTTATTGCCACCTTTCCCAACTTCTTTGTCACGTGTTGCTGGCATCAAATTCTAAAGTTAATGATTATTTGCACAAAAAAAAAAGTTTATCAGTTTGAACATCAAATATGTTGTCTTTGTAGCATATTCAACTGAATATGGGTTGAAAATGGTTTGCAAATCATTGTATTCCGTTTATATTTACATCTAACACAATTTCCCAACTCATATGGAAACAGGGTTTGTACATTGTAAACCTAATGATCATGGATTTTGTTACTTGGCGCCATATTACAAGTATGCTAGCATTTCCCCTGTTTGCATGCTGAGTTTTTATGGCAGCATTTTAGCTAATGTGTTAAATTTACAGCTAAAATTTATAAATTGTTACTTTGCAATCTCTTGAAGTATGCTAACTCTTTTAACTATACCAAAGTTTAACATTTCAAATTTCATACTACATTTCAGTACAGTTTCTGCTCTTCACCTCCCAAACCATATTATTCTTTAATCTCTTTCACATTCCAGCAGTATTTCAGTTTAGCGCCAGCTCTTCAAGATTCAAACCATTTCAACATTTAAACAATTTTAACATTCCAACCGTTTCTGCATCCATCCCACATGTCATTAGCATTTCAGTTCAGCGTCAACTCTTTGATATTCAAACCATTTCAACATTCAAACTCTGCATACATTCATTTTATATTCCATCCGCATTTTAACTTTAGCATTGGAGCATTCACACGCAATTCCTTTAGGAATTGCCTCATCTAGTATGTTTTTGTATTTGTAATAAGTTCTCCTTAGTTGAGTGTTCATTTCTGTTCCAATGCTCCCTTGGTTTTTATGGACACTGATTTTTACACCTGCCTCTGGTTAATGGTAAGGACGCTCAGCTGCTCCTGATCACTAATCAGAGATCTATCTATACTTGCCTCGCCGTTGACTCAACCTGGCAGTCTTGTTTACTAGACACGACTGTTATGTTTGTATGCGACCTACACTACTAGTTGAGTCCTGTTCTTTTTGTTCCATGTTTATGTTTCTAAGCTAAGTTGTCTCGAGCTTTCCCAGCACAGGCTGCTTGAATTGAGTTTTGCATTTGGAAAATAAATCATCATCTTACCTCCACGCAGCTTTCTGACTTCCTTCTGCATTTTGGGGAAACGACCACCGCAAAATGAGACCCGAACGAAACAAAAGACTGCCAGCACGAAGTTTTCATGCAAAAGGCGTTTCCAAGGAAGACTTCAACATGGAGGTATGCGACGAAGGGACTGGGCGAGTGTTGAAAGCTTCGGAGGCGGAACGCTGTCGGTATTCCCCAGAGGTTCTGGAGAGTCTGATGTGGGGCCCGGACAACACACTCGTCCCTATTGATTCCTCCAGGTCGTAACAAGGAGCAAACAGTCTTTCCTTCCTGGCCACTGCAGTTTGGTAATCTCATCAGTCATTTCACCAAGAAGTTAAATCCTTAGGCCGTTAGCCAGGACGCTAACCTGTCGCAGCGCGATAACTGCAGGCGCACTCCGTTGACGTCACGCTGCGCAGGAACTCTTGCTTGCTTGCCTGCACACACAGATATTCATGTTTCCATGAGCCAGCCACCTCCAACAGACACAATGCTAACATTAGCTGACTATCTGGACATTTTTAACAGCTAATGCAGCAAACCAGCTGCAGCCTAACATTCACCCTCAAGTTCCGCCCCCTAAAGAGCAAGCTCTGTCCACTTCCCCAATCTCCCCAAGGCTCAAATCCGGCTTCCAAGACCGCTCCACGCTCGCTCAAGGCTCCTGCTCCATGGCGACTTCCTGTGCCTGGACAAGCAAAAACATTCGTCGGGCACTGTCGGCCTCGTCGGGCACGAACGTAGCCAGTCCATGGGTGTCCCTCGCGCCATCAGGAGCCATTCCCAGGACTGGGGCGTGGACCACAATGGCTGCTGATGAAGTAATCCCACTCCGCCTTCTCGTCTGTCTGGACGCCAGCCTCAGTTCAACTCGCCGCTGCCACCTGACTCGTTCCCAGTGGCTTTTGGGACACATGACCTGGTGACCCATTGCCAACTCCTCCCTCGACCCTCCTGTGGCCATGGACTCATCTTTTTCTTTGGGACCTCTGGAATCTGACCCTTGGCGAGAGGGGTGGCTGTTATGACCTGTCATGTCAGGTCATACTAGGTTTTTGTTATTATTTGTGTTCATTTCTGTTCCAATGCTCTCTTGGTTTCTATTAGTACAGTTTTTTTGCACCTGCCTCTGGTTAGTGTTCAGGACGCTCATCTGCTCCTGATCACTAATCAGAGGGCTATTTTTACCTGCCTCGCAACCCACTCAGCGTGGCAGTCTTGTTCGATACACGCGGCGAGTACTTTTGTTTAGTTTTGTATTAGTTTAGTTTTGTCCTAAACTACTAGTTGAGTCCTGTTCCTTTTGTTCTATGTTTGTTACTAAGCTAAGTTGCCTCGAGCTTTCCCAGCACAGGCTGCTAGAATTGAGTTTTGCATATGGCTGCTAGAATTGAGTTTTGCATATGGAGAATAAATCATGGTAAATAGTAAATGGGTTATACTGTACTTGTGTAGAGCTTTTCTACCCTCAAGGTACTCAAAGCGCTTTGACACTATTTCCACATTCACCCATTCATACACACATTCACACACTGATGGCGTGAGCTGCCATGCAAGGCACTAACCACGACCCATCAGGAGCAAGGGTAAAGTGTCTTGCTCAAGGACACAACGGACGTGACGAGGTTGGTAGAAGGTGGGGATCGATAAGCTCCTTCCAAGCCCTGTTTACATGCAACGCAACATCACCGAAGAAAGTATCCTAACGAAGGAGGACTTCACCCATCTCGTCCGATTTCGCAGCGGTCATCATCCAGCCTTTTGTAGATAGCTGCAACTCAGGGAAGTAAGACTCTGATGTCTATCAACTCTGTGGAGAAAAGGTTGAATCTTCAAAGCATCTTTGGCTGAGATGTCCCGCTTTTTGAAACCTCCTGCCATCATGGGGGGATAGAAACATCATTTAACTCCTACGCCTTCCACAGCCAGCAACAGTGCATCCAAGTTCCATTCTCAGGCGCCTGCGGTGATGCAACACCAACAGCAACAGTACTGTATGCTAGGTTAGCTTATTCGCTGAAGAAAAACAAAATGATCAAACTTAAAATTCCCATGTCTGTACTGACTGACAGATAGTTGGCGGAGCTCCTGGTGTCATTTTGAGACGTGCAGTGAAGCCTGGGGAATGTTTTTAGCCCAACTTTACTGTTTTAGATGATTTTTATAACGTATATTTTGTTTAAAGAGTCAGGGGGCACATATTACTGTTAGAACTTCATCCAACTTAATCAAAAGGTCACATTGGTTTTTATTTAAAATATGTAAAGCATTGAGACCTCTGTTTTCAATTCATAAGGCCAGATGAAAACTAAGGTATTTTTTCACAAGAATGTCCATCCAATTATTCCAGACACTCAAAAATATTAACACAAATAAATGTTTTAAATATAGTTTTACATAGAGAAGCCTATCTGAAATATATATATATATATATATATATATATATATATATATATATATATATATATATATATATATATATATATATATATATATATATATATATATATATATATATATATATATATATATATATATATATAATAACGAAATAAACATATAATGACTTTTAACTTTAATGAAGAATCTTGTGAGCGGCTGCACAACATCAAGGCCGCGGTACAGAGACACGCGGCAGGCTTACACACAAACATGTATCCACAAAAAATATATGCCACACACACATACCCCACCCCCCATCCAACTCCCTTGACGCGGATCCCTTAGGTGTGATGGACGGATGAGCAGCGCCTGAAGAGCTGCAGCCTGCCACCGTAGTCCCGACTCCCTCCCCTCGTTGGAAGTCTTGAGATGTATGTTGTAATATGTATATGTGCTTTGCAATGGAGGTTTTTTCCCACTCCAGACTGGGCCCCTTTAGGAGCCCAGTCTACATTGTATTTTTTTACTCATCCTCCCCCAGCGTTTACCTTTTTCCCATCTTTTATGGGGCGCCTTGTGGCGACCCATCAGCGTTCCTGTTGTGTAACCCTGTACACTGTTTGTTTGTCTAATCTTGAACGGGTTTGTGCTGAAAACAAAGTTTTGTTGTACTTGTGCAATGACAATACATACCTACAGACCTTGTCGATGTAGACGGCGATGAGCGGAGAGTGAGGAGTGGAGAGGCCATTCACACTTACCTACGAGTCCTATCTTAAATTCAGTAGTGTTTCACACCTTCTTTATTAAAGTGCTGACACATACAGCTGTTTTGGACCCCATGGTGGCTTATTTTGCAGTTCTACTTAATATAAAAAAAAACGCATACTGGATTTTTTTGTTTGGCCCCTTAATTCCACAGGCAATAGTATAATAAGCATTGTAATGTGCAATGTTTGGCCATTCTTAAACTGAGATGGTTTACAAAAATGTTTGTTGGAAACTAAATCCTTCGAAAAAATAGTGCGTACAACAACCGAGGTCCTACTGTATATTATTGTGCTAGTACAAGTACACTGTATCAGCCGTAGCTATGTCTCTAATATTCTGACCTTCTCTAGACATGGTTTATTGTAACGGTGTGCAAAAAGCTCTGCTAGTCATGTAACTTGTAGCGTCTCATCCAGCCATGACATTCCTCACCAGCTTACTCTCTGCCCCTGCGTCATGTGTCTCCTTCTCAGCCTTCGGCCTCATGCTCGGGTGACTTGCCTTCTCAGTCACTGGGGTGTTAGCCTGTGGTCTGGTACAAATCAACAGGCATGTGATGTGTGGGTGGACAAGCAGTGTCACTTCTTGTATTATTCATGAGTACATATGCTTTGCTCAGTTAATTATTTCCATACTAAAACGATGAAACTTTACACTTATGCACTTCACGTGTGTCCTCAATTTTGCCTCATGCTAGCATGTCTTACAAAGACTTTTGAAAGCAGCCCATAGGTGGCACCACATATGTCAGAAGAGTGAAGTTCTCAGACAGTTAAATAACATCATTGTTCTTGTCTGTAACGCAGAAATAAAACGTGAATGAAAAGTTCTTTACCTCCACCTCAGCTGCTCATTAAGGAGCACGGAGATGAAACGCATCATCAGCAGGTGACAGATGCCTGCCGCCATATTGCGGTCCTCATCAGCAGACGTGGTAGTGTGTAAATGACGACACGCGCTTGTGTGAGAACTCTCTTCCCTTCCGAGGTAAAAATGAAATGTTGGCTGAGACGTGGCGTTGCGATACCAAACCAAGAGTTCGATGTCAACATTTTTGACATGCACAGACATCATTATCCAACAATCCTTTGTGCTGAGATGTTTTATTGTTATAGAGGCTGAAGTAGCTAAAGGCACTTTTAAAGAATCAAATTAAGAAAAAAAATGCTCTCTGTGGGCTCACCCATGACTAGACCTTAATTCTGAAGTCTTTCTATGCTGATGAAGACATTTAACTCTTTGTTGCCGTGCCTTTTCCTTCAACCTGTTTGGAGGGAAAACAAATGTCCACATCCAGCCACTACAAGGCATTTAGTTCATTAATAGTGCAACCTTTCTCATTTGTAGCCACGCCGCCATCGGGGCTGTGCCAGCAATTTTAGGGTTCCAGGTTCGAGCTCCGCTTCCGCCATCCAAGTCACTGCCGTTGTGTCCTTGGGCAATATACTTTACCCACCTGCTCCCAGTGCCACTCACACTGGTTTAAATGCAACTTAGATCAGTGTTTTTCAACCACTGTGACGTGAGATATAGTCATGTGTGCCGTGGGAGATTATCTAATTTTACCTATTTGAGTTAAAAATAGGGCAGCACAGTGGTACAGGGGATAGTGCATGTGCCTCACAATACGAAGGTCCTGAGCTAATTGATTTGTAGATGTCGGAAACAGCAGGAGGCAGCGTGCAGGTAAAAAGGTGTCTAATGCTTAAACCAAAACTTAACAAAAGGTGAGTACCTCTAAGAAAAGGCATTGAAGCTTAGGGAAGGCTATGCAGAACGAAACTAAAACTGAACTGGCTACAAAGTAAACAAAAACAGAATGCTGGACAACAGCAAAGACTGACTGTGGAGCAAACCTGCCTTCCTTAGGTGAAGCCAGGTTTACAGCTATGTTGTTGATTGATTGATTGATTGATTGAAACTTTTATTAGTAGATTGCACAGTACAGTACATATTCCGTACAATTGACCACTAAATGGTAACACCTGAATAAGTTTTTCAACTTGTTTAAGTCGGGGTCCACTTAAATTGATTCATGATACAGATATATACTATCAAATATATACTAACATCATAATACAGTCATCACACAAGATAATCATCAGAGTATATACATTGAATAATTTACATTTTTTACATTATTTACAATCCGAGGTGTGGGATATGGGGGTGGGGGGGTGGGGGGGTGGGGGGGGTTAGGTTTGGTTGGTATCAACACTTCTGTAATCAACAATCAGCATCAACAATTGCATCATCAGAGAAATTGACATTGAAACCGTGTAGGACTGACTTGGTAGGATATGTACAGCAAGTAGTGGACATAGAGAGAGAGATCAGAAAGTATAAGAAAAAGTCTCAGCGGCGTGGCGAAGTTGGTAGAGTGGCCGTGCCAGCAATCGGAGGGTTGCTGGTTACTGGGGTTCAATCCCCACCTTCTACCATCCTAGTCACGTCCGTTGTGTCCTTGGGCAAGACACTTCACCCTTGCTCCTGATGGGTGCTGGTAGCGCCTTGCGTGGCAGCTCCCTCCATCAGTGTGTGAATGTGTGTGTGAATGGGTGAATGTGGAAATACTGTCAAAGCGCTTTGAGTACCTTGAAGGTAGAAAAGCGCTATACAAGTATAACCCATTTATCATTTATTATTTATCATGCACCAGTTGAAAAACAGTGATGATTACTGGCGGCTTATCTCTGTTTGCAGTCCTTTATCATCCCCAGAGTGTGAACAGTTCTTGGACCTCATGGCAAATACATCTCGTTGGAGGGGTAAGGAGCTACCAGACAAGATTGGCACAGTCAAGCTCAAGCAGTCAGTAACTCTTTTAGCGATGCAAGAAAACCTCGTCTGGGGCAAGTTGCCTAACGATACGGCCATGTCACCAGGAAGCACTGTGTTAGTTGAGCCGACCTCATCCAGGTCCATGCCACGTAACATCATGATTGGCCGTGTTGTGACACCTCTGTGGGGTGATAGGTGGGTCCCCATGAAGGTCACCAACCTGTCTGATAGACCAGTTACACTAAGAGGAACTGTAAGCTTGCAGATGTGTCCCCTTGTTTAGCTGTGGAAGATTTTGAACTCCTCCAAGGCTCTTGTCAAATCGACAAAACTGTACCAGGCAAACACCACACACCAATCAGTCCTTCAGATCTCAAACAGAGACTACGAGATGTTGGCCTTGGCAAACTTGACATAGAGCCCTGTCAGACTAGCTACGCAGGAAAGGAAAAGTTAGTGCGGCTGCTCGAGTGTTACAACGATGTCTTCTCCAAGCACGAAATGGACTGGTGAAACGAAGGGCTTTGTCCACCGCATTCGACTTACCGATGACCGGCCATTCCGCCTTCCTTACCGGAGAGTACCCCCCGCTCACTACCACAAGCTACGTCAAGTCTTGACAGAAATGGAGGAGCAAGGGATAATTTGGAAGTCTGTTAGTGACTATGCCTCACCGTTAGTGATGGTATGGAAAAAGGATGGAAACTTGAGGATCTGCACCGATTTCCGCTGGTTGAATGCGAGAACACTCAAGGACGCCCATCCCCTTCCACACCAGTCAGATTGCTTGGCTTCCTTGGGAGGGAATACCAACTTCAGTACCATGGACTTAACGTCCGGCTTCTACAACATCCCCATGGCTGAAGAGGACAAAAAATACACAGCCTTTACAACACCGCTAGGCCTGCATGAGTATAACAGGATGCCGCAAGGACTGTGCAATAGTCCGGCCTCTTTCATGCGCATGATGCTGTGTATATTTGGGGATCTGAATTTCAGTAGCCTGTTATGTTACTTAGATGACTTGCTCGTATTTGAAAGCGACTGAAGAGGAGGCCCTACAGAGACTGGAGGTCGTATTCCAGCGCCTGCGAGACCACAACCTGAAGTTAAGTCCCAAAAAATGTCACCTGTTGCGATCATCCGTCAAGTTTCTGGGTCACATCGTAGATGGAAGTGGAGTGGCCGTGGACCCTGCGAAGGTGGAAATCATATCCAGTATGTCAAGGTCTGATCTCATGGAAGATGACGGATGTACACCTTCAGTGCAAAGGATCAAATCCTTTTTGGGCATGGTGTTTTTCTACCAGCATTTCATCCCCAACTGCTCTTCCATTGCCAAGTCACTCTTTGCTCTAACTGCTGGTCAAAAGAGAAGAGGAAAGAAAAAGTAAACGGGAAGGCAGGAACATTCAGGAAACTCAAACCTGATGACTGGACTCCAGAGTGTGACGTCGCCTTTGTCAGTCTTAAAGAGAGTTTGCTGGACTGTGTGGTCCTTGCACATCCTGACTTCTCACGTCCCATGATTCTGTCGACTGATGCTCCCTTGGACGGGCTTGGTGCAGTATTGTCACAAGTACCGGCTGGTGAAAGTAAAGCGCGGCCCATAGCATTTGCAAGTAAGACCCTAAGCAGTTCTCAGAAAAATTATCCAGCTCATCGGCTCGAGTTTTTGGCGCTGAAGTGGAGTGTGTGTGACAAATTCAGCCATTGGCTGAGGGATAATTCCTTCACAGTATGGACCGACAACAATCCACTCACATACATAATGACTAAGCCCAAACTAGACGCCTGCGAACAGCGATGGGTTGCAAAGCTTGCTCCATATACATTCAGTCTGAAGCACATTGCAGGAACCAAGAACAAAGTGGCTGACGCTCTCAGCAGGGACCCGTTTGCTAAGACCATTGGGAATAGACTTGTCTCAGAGTCCTACAGCAATCTGCTTGCCGAATCTGATGGATTTGGAGAACATGGAGTTCAGGATGTCTTCCGTTTAAAAGTCCAGTGTCACCAGATAAAGAGGAAAAAACAAGGTGCAACTCAATCCCGTTGTCCCCCATCTCTGGATGGCGACATTGTGAAGGCTGTTCTTGATTCTCACGACCACTGGGGTGCAGCTACAGAGTCCAGAGCGACAGAACTGGTTCAGTCCATTCAGAACCTTGTTTTACCGGGACACGACCTGCTACCTGTCTTTTCCGTGGAAGAGCTCCGGAAAAGTCAAGAACTTGACCTAGGCATCTCTAGAGTCATGCCATTTATCAATCGGCAGAGGAGGCCCTCAAGGCGAGAGAAGGACGGTCTGGACACGAGTGCTCTAGTCCTTTTCAGACAGTGGGAGAGGCTTAAAGTTATTGATGGGGTGCTCTACAGAGTTGCCAAAGATTCCATTAGCAAACAGAAGAGGCATCAGTTTGTGTTGCCTAAGAGCCTGATAGAAAAGGCCTTGTGCGGTGTGCATGACTTGGCTGGACATCAAGGGCAGGCAAGAACAATTCACCTGGCAAGACAACGCTTCTTTTGGCCTAGAATGGAGTATCAAATTAAAGATTATGTCAAGTGTTGTCAGAGGTGCATCTTGGCCAAGACACCAGATCCTTCCGCCAGAGCTCCACTTAAGAGTATCAGGACCTCGGCTCCAATGGAACTAGTGTGCTTGGATTTCTGGAGTGCAGAGGATAGCAAGCAGCGTTCAGTGGACGTTCTTGTCCTGACGGACCACTTCACAAAGTTGGCCCATGCCTTTCCCTGTGCAAACCAACAGGCGAAGCAGGTTGCCAAAAAGTTATGGGATAACGTCTTCTGTGTATACGGGTTTCCAAGGCGCATCCACACAGATCAAGGTGCCAACTTTGAGAGTGAGCTTATTGCAGAGCTGCTTAAACTATCAGGAGTCTCCAAGTCGCACACTACAGCCTACCACCCCATGGGGAACGGAGGGACTGAGAGATTTAACAGGACTCTTGGGAATATGCTGCGTTCGTTGTCGCTGAAAGAGAAGGCCAAGTGGCCCCAGCAAATCCAGACCCTGACATTTGCATATAATGCAACGGTGCATGAAACAACTGGATACGCGCCTTTTCATCTCATGTTTGGGCGGGTTCCGAGGCTCCCCGTTGATGTGATGTTCAAACGGGTCCTACATGACCCGGTGGTCGTTGACTATAACAGCTATGTAACATCTCTTATGTCTTACCTCCATGAAGCAGCCGGCATCGCTCAAAGGCATGCTATCAAAGAACAAGACAAGCAAGCCAGAGGTTACAATCGGAAGGTCAAGGGGACTTACTTGAATGTGGGAGACCGAGTACTCCTCGCCAACAAAGGCGAGAAGGGAAAGAAGAAACTTGCAGACAAGTGGGAACCAACAGTCTATACTGTCATGGACAGCAACCCGCAGACTCATGTCTACAAGTTGGAAGATGACAAAGGAAAAACGAAGGTGGTACATCGCAACCTTATCCTGGACATCAGCTTCCTGCCCATAGAGTCTGCTGATGGAGACATGTCAGGAACTGAGGACAGTCTTGATTATTCAGAGGATGAGTGTCAAATGGAGGATCTCATCGACTCTTTGGAGGGGGAGAGTTTGGAGGATAGGATGAGTGCATGGGTATTGAGCGGGGCTGAAGAATCCGCCAGTCACCAACCCTGTGATGGAATGTCTATGGATGCAGCCCAGTCTGATATGGGGCAAGACTCTTCTGATACAGAGATAGACCGGTCTGTGGCACCAGATACAGTATCGGTGATTGATGCAAGCAGTATCCAGTCATTTCAACCAGTCACAGTGCCAGCAGTTGACAAAGCAGACACAGTGCCGGGGGTTGCCACAGGCCATGTCCCAACTGTTATCCCTGACACAATGTTACCAGTTGGGGTACGGGGTCGAGTAAGCCAGGCATCCACACAAGAAGGCGGTGTGTTTAGAACACGTGCTGGCAGGGTTGTTAAGAGGGTCAGACGCCTAGTAGAGACAATGGCTCAGACGCCGATTATCATGGGGGGTTCTTAAACTCATTTGGTTGGTAATCAAAGTGTCTTCTTGCCCTATTCTGTTCTAAAGGGTTGTCTTATGGTTTTCATTTTTTTCCTGGGATATTGTGTCTATTGTATTGTTTTTATTTTGTTTTTCACTTTGCCTCTGTAAGATGGTACTCAGTGTGTATCCTTGCAGGTGTGGCTTAAGAGTAAAGTGGGCCGGGTAGTTTGGTGTACACGGCACCAGGCGATTCTGGGAGGGACTAGGGCTTGCACAACCCTTTGATTTCTCTAAACCTGTTTGTCAAGTAGCTCTCAAGCTGAATGTGAAGATTAGATCTTAATGTAAACCCGTGTGTATGGCCCCGTGTTACTGGTCATGTCCAGTCAGCTGCTCAGGATTTTGGTGTAATTCAGGAGGGGTGAATGTAGCAGGTATATAATATATATGTTATGCATTCCACCAAAATTCCCTCACGTTTTATTTGATTGCTCTATTGTATTCATTGCCACTTTTATTTTGTAATTTTTTCAGCAAATAGTTCGTTTTGGGAGCATTTGTCATTTTATTTTGAAGTCCTACCTTCTTCCGGTAGTGACGTTGTCTTCCTCACTTGCTGTTGAGACATGCCGTGAGGAGGTGAGTGTTTTTCTCTGCTCTCGTGTTTTAAAGAGAATGTAACTGTGAAACGAGGTTATAAGTTACTCTTGTGCTGCTAATGTTGCTGACATGTTCATGTACACTTGTTTTGCTCAGAGTTTGAGTGTGTTAGCAAACGTTTTGCTAGTGTACTGTTCGGTAGCACTTCTCACTCACACACAGTGGCTGCGGCACTTCATTGAAGTTTTCCCTCCATTTTAGACTGGTGTGCTGCAGACTCGTGTGCTAATGCTGCTGCATTATTTCCTGTGTATTTCATACAGGTATGTTTCTTTTGCTCCCAAAACTTTATTCTATTTGTCTGTACTGTTTTAATTTATTGTTTATTTTCCTATTGTATACAATATTTGACTGTGGTGTATTAATTTTCAGTGAATTAGTAATTGTGATGTATAGGTTTTGTGACATTTGTGAATGTTTTATATAGCATTTCTGGTCATTTAAACTCACTTGCTGTTGAGACATGCCGTGAGGAGACTGGTGTGCTGCAGACTCGTGTGCTAATGCTGCTGCATTATTTCCTGTGTATTTCATACAGCAATAAATACGCCACCTGTTTCGGCTAAAGGCAACCACCGAGTCCCCTCGTCTTCAAAGCAACACCAGCAATACACAACGCAGACTCGATCCGGCTACATATGTATATATATATATATATATATATATATATATATATATATATATATATATATATATATATATATATATATATATATATATATATATATATATATATATATATATATGTGTGTGTGTGTGTGTGTGTGTGTGTGTGTGTGTGTGTGTGTGTGTTTTGATTGATTGATTTGATTGATTGAGACTTTTATTAGTAGATTGCACAGTACAGTACTTATTCCGTACAATTGACCACTAAATGGTAAAACCCGAATAAGTTTTTCAACTTGTTTAAGTCGGGGTCCACTTAAATAGTATACAGGCCTTGAATTTTTACTTTTTAAGGTCAAGGCAAGTGTTGCCTTAAAAGAGTGCTCATATTTTAGGGCACCAAGGCAAGTTGGAAGAGCACCAAGGCAAACATTATTTTCTTTCGAGGCAGGTGCACCAAAGCATGCATATGTAAGCATGCATATATATACACACGCACACACATACATATAAACTGTTTTTTTTTATTCATTATTAATATCAACTTGTCAGCTTTTTGTCATTACATGATGCCTTTATCTCTATTTTTACATTTTGATAGAAGGTTTTTTTTATTATTATTTATTTTTTAAGTTATGTACATTTATATGTAGATAATGTATCGGGATAGATCCATTAAGAGTTTCAGCAGAAATATGTCGTATAGGAATTAACCATACACAATAACACATAACAAAATGCTGTGTCACATGAATGGTCTTTAAAGTAATACCTTTGTGACATAAAAAAAACACAAGTAATGTAAAAAAACCCATGGTGTTTACTTTTTAAAATCAATATTAAACTCAAAGCAGTTTGGCTAATGAAAATGAAATCTAATAAACAAGCTTTGTTTATACTTTATAAACAAGTTGTGACAACGTTCACCACACATCACCTGCTGCATGTTTCCTCACCTCATTAACTCTCAGTCACAGCTGATGGACGCTGTATTGAGAAAATAAAAGCAACATGAAATAATTATCTCCTTCGCTGTATACTTTTAGGGTGGAGACAAGTGCGTCTGTCTCCAATATTGTCCACACCTGTCTCCATCTAAACGCAGCAGTGC
Source organism: Entelurus aequoreus (assembly GCF_033978785.1). Classification (NCBI taxonomy): domain Eukaryota; kingdom Metazoa; phylum Chordata; class Actinopteri; order Syngnathiformes; family Syngnathidae; genus Entelurus; species Entelurus aequoreus. Next base: position 39,730,218 of record NC_084734.1, read on the forward strand.
GCTCTTAAACACACGCTGGGAAGCGAGAGAAAATTACGATAAACCAAGCGCTTAGGGGAAATCTCCGGAGCCAAGTCTGTGCAGTTAGTCAGCTATGATTATCAAACCAAACGACGCTAGTGTGCATGCACCTGACTTCTTGTTGCCAAAAATGCATTAATAAATGACAGATGCAAAGCAAAAGCCATTTATCAACAACACCCAGAAACGCAGCCGGCTTCGCTGGGCCCGAGCTCATCTAAGATGGACTGATGCAAAGTGGAAAAGTGTTCTGTGGTCTGACGAGTCCACATTTCAAAATGTTTTTGGAAACTGTGGACGTAGTGTCCTCCGGAACAAAGAGGAAAAGAACCATCCGGATTGTTATAGGCGCAAAGTTCAAAAGCCGGCATCTGTGATGGTATGGGGGTGTATTAGTGCCCAAAGCATGGGTAACTTACACATCTGTGAAGGCACCATTAATGCTGAAAGGTACATACAGGTTTTGTAGCAACATACAGTATGTTGCCATCCAAGCAATGTTATCATGCTTATTTCAGCAAGACGATGCCAAGCCACGTGTTACAACAGTGTGGCTTCATAGTAAAAGACTGGCCTACTTGTAGTTCAGACCTGTCTCCCATTGAAAATGTGTGGCACATTATGAAGCCCAAAATACCACAACTGAGAACCCCGACTGTTGAACAACTTAAGCTGTACATCAAGCAAGAATGGGAAATAATTCCACCTGAAAAGCTTCAAAACAGTTTCCTCAGTTCCCAAACGTTTACTGAGTGTTGTTAAAAGGAAAGGCCATGTAACACAGTGGTTAAAAATGCCCCTGTGCCTACTTTTTTGCAATGTGTTGCTGCCACTAAATTCTAAGTTCATGATTAATTGCAAAAAAAATTAACTTTCTCATTTCGAACATTAAATATCTTGTCTTTACAGTGTATTCAGTTGAATGTAAGTTGAAAAGAATTTGCAAATCATTGTATTCTGTTTTTATTTATGAATTAAACAACGTGCCAATGGGTAGCACGGTGGCACAGGGGTACGTGTGCCTCACAATACGAAGGTCCTGGGTTCGACCCTGGGCTTTTCTGTGTGGAGTTTGCATGTTCTCCCCCTGACTGCGTGGGTTCCCTCCGGGTACTCCGACTTCTTCCCACCTCCAAAGACATGCACCAGGGGATAGGTTGATTGGCAACACTAAATTGGCCGAATAGTGTGTGAAAGTTGTCTGTCTATCTGTGTTGGCCCTGTGATGAGGTGGCGACTTGTCAAGGGTGTACACCACCTTCCGCCCATGTGCAGCTGAGATAGGCTCCAGCATCCCCCGCAACCCCAAACAAGGGACACGCGGTAGAAAATGGATGGATGGACAATGTGCCAACTTCACTGGTTTTGGGTTTTGTACATATTACATATTGTTATGAACGTGTCTGTTACTAGACTTGCAGTGTGTATGTAAAATGTTGATGGTGGGTTTTCAAGTTGTTTTAGAGGGTTTTGAAGGCTACAACAGTGGCTCCCATTACCTGCATCTTCCAAGTGTTTTTTTTATTATCTGTAATATCCTAATAAAAAAAGACATGTCAAATCAAATCAAATCAAATCAAATCAAGTTTTATTTGTAAAGCGCTTTTCATACATAAAAGAAATGCAACGCAAAGTGCTTTACAAAGTTAAAAACAATACCCCGCTGACCAATATTCCCGATTATCACATACGTACGCACAGATACAGATACCAAACACCAGGGGCGTCACTAGCTTTTAAGGACAGGGGGGGCTTAGCCCCCAGGAGATCCACGGGATGCGAGCGAACGTAGCGCAAGAGCACACAACTTCACAAACAGCTAACAAAGACTTAGAAATTAATCATTGTTATTATTATTATTTCAGTCGGTTTATTTTCAATCTGTGTTCAGTACAACAACAAACATGGGTTTGCACAGTGACATTTTGTTTACAGGATCAACAAGAAACAATTACTTGCATGATCCTTCAAGATGCACTGAAACACAATGAAAGTCATGGCATTAGCCTCTATGTTATTCATTCACAACATAGAGGCTAATGCCACGACTTTAGCTCACAATACAATAATTGTTTGTTCCCAAATATTTTGAAGTTGCACAGATTACATTTTGGGCACATATGTGACTAAACTGGTTGTAAATTCAAGCCCTGGAAATATTACTTAATTACTTGAATTAAAGTAATATCTGGATCGGGATAATTTGGCTTGTATATAATATATTTATATAAATATATTATGGCAATCCGTTAAGGAAATTAAATATATATGGAAGTCTGAATAGAGATGAGAAACGTTTATATATACTGTAAATAAGAAAGACTTAGAGTCCGTCTGCTGATCTGAAAAAGAGCCAAAGCTGTCAAAGAGCTGAGGGACCATCTTCAAAGTGCAGTGCTGAAACAAATAATGTAAACAATAAAATGTAACTTCCAGGGCTTGACATTAATGTAGTCCCGTCGTCCCGGGGGCGGTAAAAAAAATGCACGGGACAAAATTAAATGCTCCCCGGGACGATGGCTTTTAACCATTTTTTTCCTTTTTCTTTTTATGTATTTATTCATTCTACATTTTATATTAAATGTCTTGGTTTTTCCACCCTCTGAAAATTCTATGAAATGTTTAACAAGCCATCCTATAAAAATACAACAGCTATTAATGCAACAATACAATAAAACAAATATATTTAATGATGTTTTTTTCATTATTTTAACAATAGGCTAATGTATTTTACTTTATATAGATTCTACAAGAAACAAAAAACTTAAAAACTAAATTATTTACAATTGTAGACACAAGGTTCTTGTTCTGCAGTGCTGTGTGCTAATGTGCTTCTTACACCTGCAGGACAGCAAGCAAGGTCGCAAAAAAAAATGCGGACTGGATTTTGAGTGATGTGGGCATTTTCTATATGAACAAGTGAAATGGATTGGATACCGACGCACTAAAGGGGCTCTCTACCTTAGGCTATGAAGTGAGGGGAAACTGAGTGAATAATGACAGGTTATATGATTATTTATTTAAACTCATATTCGGGCCACTTTATAATGAATATGTCCGCACGTATTTGTAAAAAAAAAAAAAAAAAAAGATTTTTTTTAATTATTTTTTTTTAACACCAAATTATTTAGGGGGGCTTAAGAACATTTTAGGGGGGCTTGAGCCCCCCTAAAATAGGCCTAACAACGCCTATGCGGCAAACACACCCACATATGCAACTATATGGACCAATGATTGCATGGCTGAGTACAGAGGAGACATGTGAGTAACACTATCACAGGAGCCATCTGCACCAGGAGGTCATCAGACCATGGCCACCAGGACGCTGACACAAAAGCGCCCCCACAAGCACGGCCGATAACCCCTGAGGCAGATGGCTCATCTGAGGAACGTTGGAAAATAAAAATAATAAAACTTGTAAATTAGTAAGACGCATGTGTGGAGATAAAGAATAAAATACAAGACTAATGAAAAAATAAAAATAAATCAATTACAAAATAAATAAATAAATATATATATATATATATATATATATATATATATATATATATATATATATATATATATATATATATATATATATATATATATATATATATATATATATATATATATATATATACAGTAAATAAATAAATATAACTTAATAAAATCTTGCATAACTAACAGGATTAAAAGTAAAATACAAATGACTTTAATAAAACAATTGATATCAGGTAAAAGCCAAATCAAAAAGTTGGGTCTTAAGCCTGCTCTTAAAAACATGAATGTTCTCCGCAGCCCTGAGGTGTTCTTGTCTCTCATGTAAGTGAACGATGGGCAAAATTTCCAGCAAAAAGTGCAGTTCCCTTTTAATCATGCAATATGCACGGTTTAACAACGCAATTCATTTTGATTGTATATGCTGCTCCTTAATTTATATTTATGTATGTACGTGCATACATGAAGCCGCGCCCCCTCCCTGCTTTACTTCCTCACTGATCGAAAGATGATTGGCTGGTTTGTGCTGTCAGTCACTGTCTGGCCCTGCCCTTTCTCATGCTTGCTCTGTTCAGCGTTGTCGGGCTTGTCGCCTCCAGTATGGACGACACACTTCAGCCGCTCCTTCTCAACTTTAAGTCGGCTCTTTTTGTAGCCTTCTCCCTCTTGTATGATCCGCGGGTGGACGTCTGAGCGGATTACGCCCGAGTCGAATTTGCCGTGATTTGAATTTCAGCCCAGAAAAGGTTTTTTTTTAAAAATTTTTTTAGTGTTTGTGGGAAGAAGAGCAACATGCCTGTCCCAACTCTGTTGCCTTTCGCCGCCACTCCGAGTCGGAAGTCCGCCAGCCAGACTTCCTTCAGGCTGACGGAAAAATTCATCCTGCTTCTGGTCTTCAGCGGTTTTATCACGCTGTGTTTCGGAGCTATCTTCTTCCTGCCGGACTCCTCCAAGCTGCTCAGCGGAGTTTTCTTCCATTCGTCCGCGGTGGAGACCAACACTCGCACGGGTCTGGACGGCGTCGGTGAGCTCGGCGTGCCGGGAAGCGAGGAGAAGGTCTTGGCCAAGATCAAGAAGGACCACGAAAAAGCCCTGCTGGAGGCCAAAGATACTCTTCAGAAACGTCCCGATGAAATCAAACAGGACATTTTGAAGGAGAAGGAGAAAGTTGCCAAGGAGAGTTTGGGTCAAGGTGGGAAGACGACCAATGATTTACCTTACATCGAGTACCGGCGGCCCCCGGGGGCCACTGGACACGAACCCCTGGACCCTGCCACAAAGGACAAACGGGGGAAAATCAAGCAGGTAAGACAGCGTCAACGTACTTCAAGCCGAACGTCATGCTCGAGTCCAGTGTTTTTCAACCACTGTGCCGCGGCACACTAGTGTGCCGTGAGATACAGTCTCGTATGCAGTGGGAGATTATCTAATTGCACCTATTTGGGCAAAACAGTGTTTTGCAAACCACTAACTATAGTCTGCAAATGATGTGTTGTTGTTGAGTGTCGGTGCTGTCTCGAACTCGGCAGAGTAACCGTGTAATAGTCTTTCATATCAGTAGGTGGCAGCCGGTAGCTAATTGCTTTGTAGATGTCGGGAACAGCGGGAGGCAGAGTGAAGGTAAAAAAGTGTCTAATGCTTAAACCAAAAATAAACAAAAGGTGAGTGCCCCTAAGAAAAGGCATTGAGTTTAGTTGAGTTTGAGTTTATTTCAAACAAGCATGCATACAACATGATACATCACAATTTCCAGTTTCTCTATTCAACATGTTCGAAAAGGAGTAGGAAGAAGCAGAGCTTATTTAATCCTACCCCTTTTCCTTTACATAGCAGTTGCTAAAACTTTTGTTTACTTCCTGTTCTCAATTTATTCACAATATACTCCATAAGTAATAACAATAAAAATAAATAAATAAATAACACTTGGTGAAGTAAGTTACATTTCATATGGTGAGATGAGTAAGATTATCTTCAAAATAGATGGATGGATGAGATAAAATCAGAATGTTTATCATGGGTCTTCTTCTTTGTACTTTGTAAACACTTTAAGTTTGAAGAGTTTCTTGAAGTGGATCATATGAGTACATTGTTTGATTTCTTTGCTTAATCCATTCCATAATTTAATTCCACATACTGATATACTGAAGGTCTTAAGTGTTGTACAAACCCCGTTTCCATATGAGTTGGGAAATTGTGTTGAATGTAAATGTAAACGGAATACAATGATTTGTAAATCCTTTTCAACCCATATTCAATTGAATGCACTACAAAGACAAGATATTTGATTTTTAAACTCGTAAATTTGATTTTTTTTTTCAAATAATAATTAACTTAGAATTTCATGGCTGCAACACGTGCCAAAGTAGTTGGGAAAGGGCATGTTCACCACTGTGTTACATGGCCTTTCCTTTTAACAACACTCAGTAAACGTTTGGGAACTGAGAAGACACATTTTTTTAAGCTTCTCAGGTGGAATTCTTTCCCATTCTTGCTTGATGTACAGCTTATGTTGTTCAACAGTCCGGGGGTCTCCGTTGTGGTATTTTAGGCTTCATAATGTGCCACACATTTTCAATGGGAGACAGGTCTGGACTACAGGCAGGCCAGTCTAGTACCCACATTCTTTTACTATGAAGCCACATTGATGTAACACGGGGCTTGGCATTGTCTTGCTGAAATAAGCAGGGGCGTCCACGGTAACGTTGCTTAGATGGCAACATATGTTGCTCCAAAACCTGTATGTACCTTTCAGCATTAATGGCGCCTTCACAGATGTGTAAGTTACCCATGTCTTGGGCAGTAATACACCCCCATACCATCACAGATGCTGGCTTTTCAACTTTGCGCCTACAACAATCCGGATGGTTCTTTTCCTCTTTGGTCCGGAGGACACAACGTCCACAGTTTCCAAAAACAATTTGAAATGTGGACTCGTCAGACCTGAGCCCATGTGGTGATATCCTTTACACACCGATGTCGCTTGTTGATGCAGTACAGTCTGAGGAATCGAAGGTCACGGGCTTAGCTGCTTACGTGCAGTGATTTCTCCAGATTCTCTCTGGATTCTCTGTCACAATTTTCTAAAATAATTGAAAAAATATTTGTAAAAAAATTAGATAGTTTTTTTGAAAAGAACATGCTGTTGAGTGAGAGCCAGTATGGATTCCGGACCAATAGATCCACTGCTTCAGCTGTAATGAATATAATTGAGGATATAGCAACAGCAACTGATAATAAGAAATACACTATAGGGGTATTTATCGATCTTAAAAAAGCATTTGATACTATAGATCATTCTATATTATTGTCCAAGTTGTATTCATTTGGTGTGAGAGGAGTAGTTTTAGACTGGCTAAGAAGTTATTTAGATAATAGACAAGAGTTTGTGGATTTTATGGGTAATACATCTGAACAAATGAGGATTGAATGTGGAATTCCACAAGGTTCGGTTTTGGGACCAAAATTGTTTATTTTATATATTAATGATATATGTGAGGTATCAAAGTTATTGAAATTTGTATTATTTGCGGACGACACCAACTTTTATAGTTCGGGACACGACTTAAAAGCATTATCAAAAATTATTGAACAGGAAATGATTAAACTTAAGAGATGGTTTGATGCCAATAAATTATCATTCAATGTAGAAAAAACTAAGTTAATGATTTTTTGTAAGAGGAAAAGGGAGGAAACGATCAAATTGTCAATAGATGTAATTGATATTGAAAGGGTTTCTGAACTTAGATTTTTAGGAGTGACACTGGATGACGGTCTGACATGGAAATCTCATATTGCACATGTACGGAAAAAGATGTCTAAGAGTATTTTTATATTAAATAAGGTAAAATATGTGTTAGATTATAGAGCAATGCGCATATTGTATTGTGCACTTATATTGCCATATATCAGCTACTGTGTGGAAGTGTGGGGGAACACATATAAGAGTAACATAAAGGCATTGTATCAACTACAGAAAAGAGCTATAAGGATTATTCATAAAGTAGATTACTTAGAACACACTAACATATTATTCATTAATTCAGGTTTATTGAAATTACAGGAGCTAGTAAAGTTACAGACATTATGTGTCATGTTTAAGGCTAAAAGCAAAACATTACCAGCAAATTTACAAAAAATGTTTGTCATCACTTCTGAGAATGAAGAGCATAGAAGAAAAGGTAATTTCCAACATCAGTATTCAAGGACAACTTTAAAACAAATGTGTATATCAGTGGTGGGGGTTAAACTATGGAATTCTCTTTACAATGAGATAAAAGATTGTAAAAATATATTCCAATTGAAAAAAATATATAAAGACAGAACAATAAAATCATATGGACAGCCATAAGTGTTTACATTTTGCTTTATATTTATTAATTTACTTGTTTTTTGCCTGGTTTTGTATTTGTTTTGTATCATCCCGTGAGGTGTATATTACTTCTTTTGTTTTTTTGTTCGGTTTGTACTTCATGAAGTTTTGCACTTGTGTTTTTTTTGTTTTGTTTTGTTTTCGTTATATTTGGATGTAATTTGTTGGTTCACATATCATTAAGTAAGACTATGTATTATGTGAAGGGGGCAGGAAAATATAAGATTTTTCTTCATCCTGCTCCTTCTCAGGCATTGGTGTGTAACGGTGTAACTGAATAATTGTGTTATAATTGTCTATCAAAGATGCACATCAATGAAGGAGATAAATAAAAATGAATGAATGAATGATTGAATGAATGAATATTACGGACTGTAGATGGTGAAATCCCTAAATTCCTTGCAATAGCTGGTTGAGAAAGGTTTTTCTTAAACTGTTCAACAATTTGCTCACGCATTTGTTGACAAAGTGGTGACCCTCGCCCCATCCTTGTTTGTGAATGACTGAGCATTTCATGGAATCTACTTTTATACCCAATCATGGCACCCACCTGTTCCCAATTTGCCTGTTCACCTGTGGGATGTTCCAAATAAGTGTTTGATGAGCATTCCTCAACTTTATCAGTATTTATTGCCACCTTTCCCAACTTCTTTGTCACGTGTTGCTGGCATCAAATTCTAAAGTTAATGATTATTTGCACAAAAAAAAAAAGTTTATCAGTTTGAACATCAAATATGTTGTCTTTGTAGCATATTCAACTGAATATGAGTTGAAAATTATTTGCAAATCATTGTATTCCGTTTATATTTACATCTAACATAATTTCCCAACTCATATGGAAACGGGGTTTGTACATGCGTACAAATGTTTTAAATTAAAATTTTCTCTAAGATTATATTTCTCCTCTTTTGTTGAGAAGAATTGTTGTATATTCTTGGGTAGGAGATTATAGTTTGCTCTGTGTATAATTTTAGCTTTTTGCAAATTCAATGTGTCGTTGAATTTCAGTATTTTTGATTCAATAAATAAGGGGTTTGTATGTTCTCTATATCCAACATTATGTATTATTCTAACTGATCTTTTTTGTAACACCGTTAATGAATGAAGTGTACTTTTGTAGTTATTTCCCCATATTTCTACACAATAACTCAGATATGGTAACACTAGCGAGCAGTAGAGAATATGGAGTGAGTTTTGGTCTAGAACATGTTTTGCTTTTTTATTATTGTATTGTTTCTTGCTACTTTGTGTTGTATGTTTTGTGTTGTATATGAAGCTTAGGGAAGGCTATGCAGAACGAAACTGAAACTGAACTCGCTACAAAGTAAACAAAAACAGAATGCTGGACGACAGCAAAAACTTACTGTGGAGCAAAGACGGCGTTCACAATGTACATCCTAACATGACATGACAATCAACAATGTCCCCACAAAGAAGGATAAAAACAACTGAAATATTCTTGATTGCTAAAACAAAGTAGATGCGGGAAATATCGCTTAAAGGAAGACATGAAACTGCTACAGGGAAATACCAAAAAAAGACAAAAAGCCACCAAAATAGGAGCGCAAGACAAGAACTAAAACACTAGACACAGGAAAACAGCAAAAAACTCAAAATAAGTCACGAGCTATATTGATGCATGGATGGTTATGTTTAATGTCATATCCAACAATTGCGACAATTACTTTTTATTGTCAACTGAGTTTCGTTTTTTAATGATTTCTGCTGGTGGTGTGCCTCTGGATTTTTTCAACGCAAAAAATGTGCCTTGGCTCAAAAAAGGTTGAAATACACTTTGCTAGACTATGGCAAATGAAGTGTGCATTTATTTCTTTATTCCAATTTTTACTAAGTATTGACTGTTTTATGCAAGCTACTAATACACATGTATTGTTTGATTCGACAGACACATCAAACCCCCAAAACCAGCGTAGAACAGAACTAGACCAGTCATAAGCGCCGATCCTACGTGGGATTGATGGCAACTTTCAATCTTTAAAATCATTTTTGAAAAATCAATATTGTTGTAGTTCATTTTGTGGCGAGTTTGGTCTGTTTTACAAAATGATAAAGATATAAATCATATGGGATATTAACTTCGCTGAACGTCTATTTTTTTTTTAATACACACACACACACACACACACACACACACACACACACACATACACACACCGAGCACCCACTGGCAGAAATGTAGATCGGCCCCTAAGAGACCAGTGACGGGCTGTCAGGGGAGGCAAGTGAGGCAGTGCCTCGCCTTGTCACCAGATGGCTTAACCATAAGATGTTCAAAAACAAAGTAATAGAATAAAATAAGTTTTTATATTCCTCTTTTGGTCTATGCTTTCTATGTGATGTTGGTGTGATTCCTGTATATTTTGATAATTTTCATGGTCAAAATCGCGGAAATTCTGTGTTTTCCGATGAAAATAACGAGGCAGACGAGAAGTGAGGCAGCCACAGGAAGTGCCTCCACGGCTACACACAAAGTGTATTGAGCGTGTGCGTGCGAGGGGACACAATTCAATGCTTTAAGCAGTACTCTGACTCGCCACAAGCTAGCAGACACATGTCTCTCCAGCGGAAGCCAGCCTTTTTTTTATTTTTTTAACTATTTATAACAAACATGGCATGTTTATTAGAGTAAGCCATCGTTTGTGGGTGTTTTTTGTCAGATGCAAAAATATTGTTTTATTGCTTGGAATTAAATTGAATTAAATGAATGTGTCTGCCAATATGGAGGATTATATACTATGTCCAAGATTAAACACTTCTCTCAACTGGACTTTAAGACAAAATGAATGTGATCATACAAAGTACGTTTTCATGGAGGATAGCTATTGCTGCTTCAGATACAAATACAAAAAGGTAAGATACATTCACAATACTTGATTTATTTTGTTAAAAGCAAATGGGACCAAAAATTATTTACTTTATCAAATACTTTTTGGACCCATTTATCATATCATAATATCATTATGATAACATTTCTATGAAAGCGAATTACTCCCTTCTTTTTCCTGTTACTCTAATGTGCAACCTAAATCAACAATGATTAGAGCTGCACATATGAATTTAAGTAAATAAAAGAAGAAAAAAACTCCAAAAGTATCTATGCCTCACCGAACCAGACCCATTCTTAATGGACCACCTGTTGTGTGGAGTCATATCCGCCCCACACATACCTGTACAACTGTATACAGGAAGACAATTAAACATGCCATTCAACCCGATTTAAAATGGATTACATTGACACAGCTTGTGGCTGAGCTGTGTCAGAAATCCACATAAAACATTTGAAAATGCCATCGATACCTTTCACGCTGACTGTTGGACCTGAGATATTAAATGTGTTCCATTCTTAGCCAGATTCGCTTGTGCTTCTTTCGCGACACCTCCATTTAATTATCAGCCTCAGGGGAAGGACAGAATTTTATCAAGTTCATCTTCCTGTGTGTCATGTTTCATGGTGAAACCTGTGCTGAGATGGTTTAGTTGTTTTAGACATGTGTTTACATGTTGGATTAAGGAACATCTCGTGGGTACTTTTGCATAATTCTATATGTTTAAAAAGGAGCAAGTAAAAATGTGTTATTTAATCACCCTCTTCTCCATGCGCATTGCTGATAATTCATTAACATCACACACATGACACAAATGTTCTGTTTCTTTTCATTTGCATTTTGTTCACATTGCGTTTAAAAGAAAGGAAGGTGTTAAAATGAATAATTCAATTTACAAGCTTATTAATTATTTCTGTGACTTGGCTCTGTGGCTCTTAACTCAAAACACTTGTATCTCAAATCATCATATCCCACTGAAATTAATTAGAATAATTTATTGATGCTTGCCCACACCAAAACGGCTCAAGTTATAACATGTAACATTCTATTTAAAAAAACAACCCACAACAACATTCTAGACAAGAAATATTGTTGTAAAACCAATACAATAGAATGTTGTACTAACAACTACAGTAGTTTTATGAAGTAATGTCATTATAATGTACAGCATTTACCTTGGAAAGTGGGCTTTATACGGTATCTCCTTTCAACAGCTTCTCCATAGTTTCATGGATAAATGTCCACTGTTTATTTTAACATACGTGGCTGGCATTAGGCTCCTTATGCTTAAGTATGGTGCAGACAGTGATGCGCTCAAATTGCTTCGGCATATTGGCGACACGCTCGGTCATGTTTTTTGATAATTTATTTTTTTGATTTAATGAATATCATCCACTTTTTTTTTTCAGCACTGTCCTTCACACACACTCTCTTCATTCCCATGGTTGGAAAAAAAAGTTATGCCAATCTCTAGATATAAACTAACGAGGATCTTACAAGGTTCGCTGTGCCATTGCTACACCAACTGGATGCTTGTAACTCAAATTTTTGCTTGCAACTTAAAGCACAGCAATTAGCCGAGAGACAGCTTTTCTCTTAAAACGTTCCTAATTTGGGGTAATATTCAATTTAGGAACCACTGTATCATTAAGGAAGTAGGAATTTAATAAATGACAATGTATGCTTGTACAGTGTTAATAAAAAATAAATAATAAAAAAGGTTAAAATAACTACTTTTTAAAAAATGTTGCCTATCATTCATGATCCCTGTGTAAGACAATCAAACCTTTTCTTTTTTATGCATTTTAACTCATAAATAAACGCAAGCGAATGTCAGCTAACAAGAGAGGAAACAGGATTCATCAAGTCCTTGCGTCCATTGTGTCTATTGCGCCCATAAAGCCCTCTAAAAACCATCCAAAAAACGCCAACAATACTCCAGTTACATGTAGTGACCTGAATATTAACCAAGTATTAGGGATGTTGTTATTATAAGCCCTAACATTAAGGGACTACTTTTAGCGGTGCATTGATCAGATAGAGAGGTAACTGGCATATACAGCTATTGAAGTACTGAGCCAGTTAGCTGCTGCATTGCCTCTGAGTTGGTAAAAGCTAATTCTGGATCATAAATCATGCATCTTACCTTATGCTTCCGGTTGATCAAAGTTGTTCAGTGGCCAAATTTTCAGTGCATCACGAGTCTGAAGTGTGTATATAATTAGCTATATATATATCCACTCATACAATTTACTTCAATTTGTTTTCATGTAAAATACCCTGGTTTTTAAGGTGTAATTTTTAAGTTGTGGCAGCTTTCATATTGCCGTGGCCCTACGCCACGATCAAGTACATGTAGGGGAAACCCTGCCTCTGAGTTGGTAAAAGTTAATTCTAGATTATAAATCATGCATCTCACCTGTATAGTAGGTTGTTGCAAAAAACAAAGAAGTTGGTTAACTTTGACATTCAACTTAGACCCGGGATGGCGAGAAAGACTTGAAAAGACGCTCGTTTATGAACACTTTTTTTTTAACCTGCGTGAAGATTATGATTATTTCTTAATCAAAACAGGAATATATACATATCCCATTAGTCTGCATCCTAGTGAGAGACAACATTGTACACTAAGTGATTGTTTCTTTATGATGACAGTTTGTACAAACCCCGTTTCCATATGAGTTGGGAAATTGTGTTAGATGTAAATATAAACGGAATACAATGATTTGCAAATCCTTTTCAACCCATATTCAATTGAATGCACTACAAAGACATGATATATGATGTTCAAACTCATAAACGTTTTTTTTTTTTGCAAATAATAATTTGCTTAGAATTTCATGGCTGCAACACGTGCCAAAGTAGTTGGGAAAGGGCATGTTCACCACTGTGTTACATGGCCTTTCCTTTTAACAACACTCAGTAAACGTTTGGGAACTGAGGAGACACATTTTTTAAGCTTCTCAGGTGGAATTCTTTCCCATTCTTGCTTGATGTACAGTTTAAGTTGTTCAACAGTCCAGGGGTCTCCGTTGTGGTATTTTAGGCTTCATTATGCGCCACACATTTTCAATGGGAGACAGGTCTGGACTACAGGCAGGCCAGTCTAGTACCCACACTCTTTTACTATGAAGCCACGTTTATGTAACACGTGGCTTGTCATTGTCTTGCTGAAATAAGCAGGGGCGTCCATGGTAACGTTGCTTGGATGGCAACATATGTTGCTCCAAAACCTGTATGTACCTTTCAGCATTAATGGCGCCTTCACAGATGTATAAGTTACCCATGTCTTGGGCACTAATACACCCCCATACCATCACAGATGCTGGCTTTTCAACTTTGTGCCTATAACAATCCGGATGGATCTGTTCCTCTTTGGTCCGGAGGACACGACATCCAGGGTTTCCAAAAACAATTTTAAATGTGGACTCGTCAGACCAGAGAACACTTTTCCACTTTGTATCAGTCCATCTTAGATGAGCTCAGGCCCAGCGAAGCCGACGGCGTTTCTGGGTGTTGTTGATAAACGGTTTTCGCCTTGCATAGGAAAGTTTTAACTTGCACTTACAGATGTAGCGACCAACTGTAGTTACTGACAGTGGGTTTCCGAAGTGTTCCTGAGCCCATGTGGTGATATCCTTTACACACCGATGTCGCTTGTTGATGCAGTACAGCCTGAGGGATCGAAGGTCACAGGCTTAGCTGCTTACGTGCAGTGATTTCTCCAGATTATCTGAACCCTTTGATGATATTACGGACCGTAGATGGTGAAATACCTAAATTCCTTGCAATAGCTGGTTGAGAAAGGTTTTTCTTAAACTGTTCAACAATTTGCTCACGCATTTGTTGACAAAGTGGTGACCCTCTCCCATCCTTGTTTGTGAATGACTGAGCATTTCATGGAATCTACTTTTATACCCAATCATGGCACCCACCTGTTCCCAATTTGCCTGTTCACCTGTTGGATGTTCCAAATAAGTGTTTGATGAGCATTCCTCAACTTTATCAGTATTTATTGCCACCTTTCCCAACTTCTTTGTCACGTGTTGCTGGCATCAAATTCTAAAGTTAATGATTATTTGCAAAAAAAAAAAGTTTATCAGTTTGAACATCAAATATGTTGTCTTTGTAGCATATTCAACTGAATATGGGTTGAAAATGATTAGCAAATCATTGTATTCCGTTTATATTTACATCTAACACAATTTCCCAACTCATATGGAAACGGGGTTTGTATTTCTTGTGAGCAATAGTGCTACTTGTTGGATCTGCTCATCAGTCAGCTTTTACAACTTGTAGCTCATCCTCCATTCAGGCTCAAAAATATAAGGTTCTGGATCATCATTTGTCTTTGGCTCACATGAAGTCTGCCATGATTAGTAGTAGTTGTTGTTGATGGAAATAGCGAACGTTGTAATGCGTCTGTGAAATTAATGTGCTGCTGTATGCTTAAAATGACAAAAATACATGAATATTACATATTATGAATGTCTTTATTACATGTATACTTACAGCATGTATACAGTATGAAACGTTAATGAAGGTTTTTAGAGGGCTATATATGCAGAATAGCGTGAATCCCATTACCTCCATTGTTAGCTGATTTTTCTTGGCATTTATTTAAAAATTTAAATGCATATAAAAAAGAAAAATGTGTGCTTGTCTCACATAGGGATTGTGAATAATAGATGAAATTCCAAAAAAGTGCAGTTCCCCTTTAAGACAGTGGTGACAGCAAACATTTCTGTAATTGTAGTGTCGATCCATGTTGAACAAAACTGTCAAATAGTCCGAAATGTTCGGAGCGGCACAGAGACCTTTTTAAGTGAAGACCACAACGGAGGTGACGAGAAAAAAAACCCCTCCTGAGTGGCAAAAACACATGCGGCTTGTGCAAAAAAATGTTTTGCTAACCAATATGATGTTTTTGATGTGCTATATAAAGGCATTTGTATCTGTATCTATTTCATGTTCATTGTTAGATTTGTGTGTGTGTGTTTGCATGTATGTGTGTGTATGCGTTCCCTATGGTGTTTGATTGCAGTCAGTGTTGGTGTGTGTATCTGTGCACAGTACACCTGTGATGAAATCCTGTGAAAAGTACAAAAGGTGGTTTCAGTTGACAACTCCACAGGGACACATGGGAGCACAATAGGTCGTCCTTTGCACCGCGCAAGCCTGGACACATTTCCATACAGTGGAAGCATTGAGGTTGACCTCTGAATTGATCAATTTTAACCTCAGGAAATAATGGAAATGTAATTAATCAATTTCATGGTTAAACTGTCTCTTTCTGGAATCTTTGTCAGCCATAGAGGCAATGGTTTAATACTGTTTAAGCATTTGTTAGTACAAAAATAAGTCAGGACAATAGTCAAAGTTGAGCTCTGGTTTAAACTTTTTTGTGTA